>NW_027208234.1:0-242640 GCF_964237555.1 Oryctolagus cuniculus | reverse complement strand
CAAAAAAATTATGATTTCACTAGAATCTATATTACATAGAAAATTACTCAGGCAGTACTGTTTTCCTTAAAACATCTCTTGCTTTTTTTATGTATCTCAAATTCCTTAAAAGTATCCAGCTTGAAAATTAGTTTTTGGCCACAACTATATGTATAGGAAAAATTGACAGAATCTACTAGCACAGCTTTCTGCAACTTCCATGTGACACTCCTCCCTGTATCCAAATCTTAACATAATTCTCCACCACACAGACCCCTGACATTTTCCAGTTCACTTGTTCTAGCCCATGAGATGACCACAAATATGATAACAACATAGTTTGTAAAGTATTTTACAGTTGGGAGTGTGCCTTCTTGTACAGTATTCATGTGGAGAATCCTGAGACTTACCTGATGGACACCTGGGGCCTAGGCCATAGGCTGTGCAAATCAGACATTGGAAGGGAAGGCATTATGATGCAGTAGGCTTACCTACTTCTCTGGACATACCACATCACAGAGTGCCTAGTTTGTGTCCTGGCTATTCCACACCTCCAACTCAACTTCCTGCAAGTGGTTTTTTTGTTTGTTTGTTTGTTTTAAAAACTATTTATTTGTTTGTTTCAAAGGCAGAGCTACAGAGAAGCAGAGGCAGAGAGCGAGAGGCCTTCCACCTGCTGGTTCACTCCCCAAATGGCCATAATGGCCAGAGCTAAACAGATCCAAAATCAGGAGCCAGGAGCTTCTTCCAGGTCTCCCATGAAGGTGCAGGGGTCCAAGGACTTGAACTATCTTCTACTGCTTTCTCAGGCCACAGCAGAGAGCTGGATTGGAAGTGGGCAGCCAGGACTGGAACCAGTGCCCATGGGATGCTGGCACTGCAGGTTGTGACTTTCCTATTACAGCACAGCACCAGCTCAAAAGTGTTCTCTTGAGGCAACAGATCATGGCTCAAAAATTTGGTTTCCTGCCATCTGAATGGGAAACCCACATAGAGTTCCTACCTCCTGGCTTTCATAGATATAACGCTCGCTATTGTGGGCTTTTGTAGAGTGATCCAGCAGATGGAGGACCTTTTTCTCTGCCTTTCAAATAAACAAACCAGTAAAAAATTATCGGTATGTGATATGGAACAATGGGTCTCTACCACCACTGGTTAAAGCCAGAGTTGCTCCACTTCCAGTCCAGTTCCCTACTAATGCACCTGGGAAAATATCTGAAGACAGTCCAACTACTTGGACCATTTCTATCCACCTGGGAAACCTGGATCGAGTTCCTGTTTTCTGGCTTTGGCCTGGTCCAGTCCTAGCCACTGACACCATTTGAAGAGTGAACCAGCAGAAGGTATTAGATAGAAAGATAGATCTGTCTCTCCCTGTCTCTCTATGAATCTGCCTTTCAAATGAACAAATAAATAAATAAATTTTAAAACATATATTGGTGTGAGTTAAGCAATCTTGAAGGCAGCAGCCTCAATTAAAGCAGTAGACAACTAAAACAGGTGATTTGTGATTCCAGGTGCCAGCAGCATATGGATGGCCTAGCAGAGGCCACCCCAAAATGCTTACTAAGAATTACAAATGAAATGGTTGAATTTTATACCTGCACAATTTTTCTCCATTTTGAGTGCAAGAGCCCAGAATCTTGGACCATCTTCCTGTTTTTTTTTTTTTTTTTTTTTTTTTTCAGAATATTAGCAGGGGACTGGATCAAAATTTGGGCAGCCAGGACATTAACTGGTGCCATATAGGATGCCAGGGTCACAGGCAGTGGCTTCACCTGCTATGCCTCAACACAGGCTGCAAAACTGTTTTAATCTTATACATCTATTTGAGCACTGTACTGTGATTTATTTGTATTTTACAAACCAGCAAGCAGTAAAAGCATGAATTATTCACATGTTAAGTAATGGAAAATAGATTCACACTAAATTTTGTAGCATATAAGTAGCTGATACTAAGTGTGAAAACCTTGTATAATGCCCACATTTGGATACACAATCCATAGAGATTATCAGGGAAAAAGTGTAACCATGAACAAGGAAAAGTCTTCCAAAACAGTTTGTTCCAAATCAACTGTGGTTTCTGAAATGGGTCTCAAAATACAACTTTTAATATAAATGTGGTAAATTAAATAACCTTACTCAAAAATAAATAAACCAGAGTTTGTGACATCTACAAATCATTTGATGTTTGTCAATGCACTTCACCATAGCTCTATATATCAAATATGACAAACTACATTTCACATTAATTGGAAAACAATAATTTTTTTAAAAAATCATAGTAGACAAGACACACACCCTGGTATTTGATGTGAGCCTCCCAATCAGCAGATTAAACTGATGCAGCACAATCCCTGCCCCACAGCTCCTGGTTTTGATTTAGCCCAGACTCAGTTGTGAGCCTTGGAGGATGAAAGCACTGTATCTGTTTGTGTCTCTGCCTAAAAGATATAAAAGAATAAATGAAAGAAATGTACTACTCCACTCATAAGCAGGATGCAGCTACAGAAGAGATGTTGACTCTAAGCCCCTCAACATCCCTTAGGATTAAGAGAATGGGGTCTCTGAGGGGAGAATGTTGTAGGCAGGCATATAGAATAAAATTCATTAGGTGTGTGAGCTAAAAGACCACACTTTCACCATGCCCCTGTGTGACCTCATACCCCTACCTGGCCACACCTGTGTACCCACTGGCCAATCAGGTTAATTAACCTCTCCCCTTTGGAAGTGGAATAAAAGTCTGGGACATGGTGTCCTTCTCTCTCCTTTCCTTGGCCTTTTGCCAGTATGGGGCTTGCTGCGGCGCTGTACCTCCAGGGCTCGTGGCCTTTGGGCCACCCACCCCATGCTTCCTGGCCTAGATGTTCCTCCATGTGGCTGGTTCCTAGTACTCAGCATGAATTCAGATTTGCTTCTCTCCTGTAGATAGGGTTCTCACTCTCCTATGCATTTCTTTCACTAAATAAAAGCTTAACAATGTAAAAAAAGGCCGGCGCCGCGGCTCACTAGGCTAATCCTCCACCTTGCGGCGCCGGCACACTGGGTTCTAGTCCCGATCGGGGCGCCGGATTCTGTCCCGGTTGCCCCTCTTCCAAGGCCAGCTCTCTGCTGTGACCCAGGAAGGCAGTGGAAGATGGCCCAAGTGCTTGGGCCCTGCACCCACATGGGAGACCAGGAGAAGCACCTGGGTCCTGCCTTCAGATCAGCTGGCTGCAGCAGCCATTGGAGGGTGAACCAACAGCAACGGAAGACCTTTCTCTCTGTCTCTCTCTCTCACTATCCACTCTGCCTGTCAAAAAGAAAAAAAAGAAAAAAAAAGAAACATCTGGGGAAAAAACACTCAAGGCAAAAAAGGAAGACATCTTTATAGTGTAAAATATCAATAGTTAGTATCAGCATCCTGAAAAGTTGAAAAGCCAAGAGACAAACACAAGCAAAATTCTTCTTTGGAAGAAGCAGATCGTAAACTACAAAAAGAACCACAAAGAATTAGACCTGGTCACTTCTGAGGGCAGTGGGGGAAGAAATCAGGAAGACACCTGAACTGACAAATGCCCATTCATTCACTTGGGTAAGCATTCTGTGGGTGTTTATACTTTTTATGTAAAGTCAGCAGAAAATAAGGCTACTGAACAGTAATCAGGCCCTTGCTTCTCGACAACTGGATTCACCAGAGAGGAAAGCATTTATTTCAAGAAGCCGGCATCTTGGGGAGAAAGAGGTCTCTTCATGTAAAATGTGCTCTTTCCACCCAACAAGCCAGCAAAAGCTGTTTCTAAGAACACGGGTCGAGGGGCAGACACTGGCATATGGGGTAAAGGCACAACCAGCAGTACCACTGTCACATGTGGGCACCAGCTGCTCTGCTTCTGATCCAACTCACCGTGAATGCACTAGAAATCAGTGGAAGGTCACCCATGTGCTTGGGCCCCTGCCACCCCCTTGGGAGACCTGGGAGATGCTTCTGACTCCTGGATTTGGTCTGGCCCAGCTCAGGTGATTGCAGCCATGTGGGGAATGAACTAGCTGATGGAAAATCTCTCTCCATCTCTTCCTCTCTCTCTCTCTTCCTTTTGAATAAAATAAATAAATCTTTTTTTAAAAAATGGGTAGCTTCAGATGGAGGTTAGAAATCAAAGTGATTCTACTTAGTTGACAATTTGGCAGCTGTCCAGGCTTTGCGCTAATAAGTGCTCATCTGGGGATATCCAAGGCATCAACCAGGTGAAGATGTTTTGATGGGGCTGAAGCTCCTTTCTTAGCTGGGTCAAAGCCTGCTATTCTGGGCTGGTGCTGTGGCACAGCAGGGTAAAGACTCAGCCTGTGGCACCAGCATCCCATATGAGATGCTCCTTTTCTGATCCAGCTCTCTTCTGTGGCCTGGGAAAGCAGTAGAAGATGGCCCAAGTCCTTGGGCCCCTGAACCCACATGGGAAACCCAGAAGAGGCCCCTGGCTCCTGATCAGCTCAGATCTGGCCATTGCGGTCATTTGGGGAGTGAACCAGTGGATGGGATACCACATAGGATCCCTGATCATTATAATAATCACTTACATAATATTAAGTCAAATTATGTATAAATATACTAAGTATATTGAATATTTAATATTCATTAGGTGTGTGAGCTAAAAATCTCAACTTTTAAAACTCAGTTTTCTAAACCCAAAGTCAGAGAATACATGAGATAATCTTGACAAAACACAAAATTTCTTTCCCTTCTGTAATAACCAAAAGGTAAAGAAAATTCTTTTGTGCTGTGTTTCTTCTAATGGGAAGCTCCTCCAGATTACTTAGAAGTTAAACCCAATGGAAAGGTACCCAACCTTAGCCACTGGAGGCTGTGAGCATTCAACATTATAAAAGAATGAAAAAACTTAGAAAACATTACACCTGTTGCCAGTACTGTGGCTTAGCAAGTAAAGCCACCGCCTGCAATGCTGTGATCCCATATGGGTGTCAGTTCACGTCCTGGCTGCTCCACTTCTGATCCAGCTCTCTGCGATGGCCTGGGAAAGCAGCAGAAGATGGCCCAAGTCCTTAGGCCCCTGCATCCCTGTGGGAGACCCAAAAGAAGCTCCTGGCTGCAGCTCAGTGCAGCTTTGGCCATTGTCGTCATCTGGGGAGTGAACTATCAGATGGAAGACCTCTCTCTCTCTCTCTCTGCCTCTCTGTAACTCTGCATTTCAAATAAATAAATACATCAAAATTAAAGAAAATAATACACCTTAGAAACAAAAGCAGAAAAAAAACCCATAGAACAATTTAAATACATCTAGAAAAGTCAGGTGTAGGGGCCAGTGTTGTGGCGTGGAGTGTAAAAGCCACCACCTGTGACACAGGCATTCCACATGCACACTGATTCTAGTCCGGACTATTCCATTTCTGATACAGTTCCCTGCTAATGTGCCTAGAAAACCAATGAAAAATGAAAAAGTCCTTGGGCCCCTGACAGCGAGGTGGGAGAACCAGAAGAAGCTCCTGATTCCTGGCCGTTGTGGCTCAAGTTCAGCCATTGTGACCATTTGTGGTGTGAAGCAGTAGACCAAAGATCTCTGTCTCTCCCTCTCTCTGTAAACTCTGCCTCTCAAATAAAAAGAAAGCTTAAAAAATATTAGGTGTAGGGGTTGGTGCTGTGGCGTAGTGGGTCAAGCCACTGCCTGCAGTGCCAGCATCTCATAAGGGCACTGGTTTGAGTCCCGGCTGCTCCACTTCCTATCCAGCTCTCTGCTATGGCCTGGGAAAGCATCAGAAGATGGCCCAAGTCCTTGGGTTCCTGCACTCACTTGGGAGACCTGGAAGAAGGTCCTGGCTTCACATCAGCACAGCTCTGGCTGTTGCGGCCATCTGGGGAGTGAACCAGCAGATGGAAGACCTGTCTCTCTCTCTCTCTCTTCCTCTTCTCTCTCTGTGTAATTCTGACTTTCAAATAAATAAATAAAGCTTTTTAAAAAATCAGGTGTAAAGATCAAGTACTCTTATTATCCCTAGTCTCCTAAGATAAATATTTCTTTCAAGATTAATTTATTTCCAAGGTAGAGTTACAGGGAGAGAGATCTTCCATTGGCTAGTTCATTAGCCAAATGGCCACTAGAACCAGAACTGAGCCAGGTAGAAACCACTGCCAGGAGACTCATCCAGGTTTCCCACATGGGTGCAGGGTCCCAAGGACTTGGGCCATCCTCTCCTGCTTTCCCAGGTGCATTAGCTAGGAGATGAATCAGAAGTGGGCCACGAGGAATCAAACCAGTGCCCATATGGGTTGCTGCCATCACAGGCAGTGTCTTAACCCGCTGTGCCACAGTATCAGCTGTAAAGACAAGCATTTCTCATGACAGGCCATAACTAAACAATAAAGGAGGAGAAAAAGCTTATAAGAGATGGCTAGTTGTTGGAAAGGAGTCAACCAAATGGAAACTGTAAGAAGCTGCAGTTGAGAAGATGGTTGAAAATGTTATTAGAGGGGCCAGGCACTGGAGCGTAGTAGGTTAATCCTAGGAAAGCAGAGCAAGATGTGCTTGCAAATGGGGGACCCACAAGAAGCTCCTGGCTCCTCTTGGATTGGCTCAACTCCAGCCATTGTGGTCATTTGGGGAGTGAACCCGTGGATGGAAGACATTTCACTCTGCCTCTCCCTCTCTCTCTCTCTCAAAATTTTAGGCACTGTGGTATGGAAGGTTAAGCCTCCTCCTCAGTGCCAGCATCTCATGTGGACTCTGGCTCAGTTGAGTCCCAGCTGCTCTACTTCTGATCCAGCTCTCTGCTAATGCACCTGGGAAAAGCAGAGGAAGGTGGCCTAAGTACTTGAGTCCCTGCACCTGTGTGGGAGACTCAGCAGGTGCTCCTAGCTCCTGCTTACTGGCTCCTGCCTGACCCAACCCCCACCCATTGAGGCCATTTGGGTAGTGAGTCATTGGATGGAGAGCTCTTTCTTTTCCTCTTTCTCACTTTGTATCTCTGCCTTTCAGATAAATAAATCTTTTTTAGAAAGTTATCTACTTTAAAATCAAGTATTAAAAATCTCTAGCAAATATTTATCATTAATATTTATATTTTCTAAAAAAACTTTACTGATTTAACACAGGGGACTAAATCCTAGTTTTATTTATTTAAAAGACAGAGTTACAGAAAAATAAAGCCAATGAGAAAGAGATTGTCTATCTGGTTCACTCCCCAATCATCTACAACAGCCAGAGCTGGGACAGGGTGAAGCCAGAAGCCAGGAAAGTCCATGTGGTTCTCCCACATGTGTGGCAGGGGTCACAGCCATCTTCTGCTATCCCAGGCACATTAGCAGGGTGCTGGATTAAAGTGGAGCAGTCTGGACTCAAAGAAGCACTCTTATGGGATGCAGGTATGATAGACTGCACTTAACCTATGATGCTGCCCCCACTTTGAAAATTTTTAATGTCAGGGCCAGTGTTGTGATGTATGGGTAAGGCCACCACCTGTGATGCTGGCATCCCATATGGGCACTGGTTCATATCACAGCTGCTCTACCTCAGATCAAGCTCCCTGCTAATGGCCTGGGAAAAGCAAAGGAAAATGGCACAAGTGTTTAGGCCCCTGCTACTGATGTAGGAGACCAGAATGGAGCTCCAGGCTCCTGCCTTCAGTCTGGCCCAGTGCTTGATTATTACAGACATCTGGGGATGAACCAGTAGATGGAAGATGTCTGTCTCTGTCTCTCTGACTCAGCCTTTCAAATACATAAATAAATCTTTCAAAAATTCTAGGCTTTGGGATATTGACTTAGAATTATTTCTTATTGGGGCTGGTGCTGTGGCATAGTAGGTTAAGTCTCCACCCGCAGTGCTGGAGTGCTGGCATCCCATAAGGACACTGGTTCAAGTCCTGGTTACTCCACTCCAATCCAGCTACCTGCTAATGACCTAAGAAAGCAGAGAAGGTGGCCCAGAGTCCTTTAGCCCCTGCACCCATGTAAGAGAGTGGGAGGAGGCTCCTGGCTTCTGGCTTGAGATCTGCAAGGTCCAGCCATTGCAGCCCTCTGGGGAGTGAACCAGTGGATGGAGGACCTCTCTCTCTCCTTCTCCCTCTCTCTGTTATTCTGTTTTGCAAATATTTAAATAAATAAATCTTAATTTTTATTTCTTATCCTTGGAAACTTACTGTTTAGTGAAAACTTAGCAAGTAATTTTGAACAGTTATATGTTAACAACTTATGAAAACATTTACCGGGCCAGTGCCGCGGCTCACTAGGCAAATCCTCCACCTTGTGGCACCGGCACACCAGGTTCTAGTCCTGGTCGGGGCACCAGATTCTGTCCCGGTTGCCCCTCTTCCAGGCCAGCTCTCTGCTGTGGCCTGGGAGTGCTGTGGAGGATGGCCCAAGTGCTTGGGCCCTGCACCCCATGGGAGACCAGGAGAAGCACCTGGCTCCTGCCATCAGATCAGCGTGGTGCACCAGCCACAGCGTGCCAGCCATGGTGGCCATTGGAGGGTGAACCAACGGCAAAAGGAAGACCTGTCTCTCTGTCTCTCTCTCTCTCATTGTCCACTCTGACTGTCAAAAAAAATTTTACCAAAAGGCCCAATGCCTTCTATATATTTTAAGGCAAGAGTACATGTATTTAGAAAAATCTATCTTTTACATTTAGCAATTCAAAAAAAGTCATCCTACTGCAGAGTAGCCCTTGGTCTCTCTAGCTGTTACACTGCTTTATCTCTCTTCAGCCACTCTAAGTCAGAGATGCTCTTATCCCTGGGCAGGAAAACCTGAGGTCTAATTGCATAGGGTCCCCAAATCAGTAATCCATCCCGTGATCACCTTGAGGAGAGGATCTGGGTTGCACATGGCACAAGCATCATGAGCCATCAGGGGTGGGATTCCCTTTCTACCCAGTCATCCTTCACACCTTGCACAGCTCGTACTGGGCATTCTCTTCAGTGTGTGTTCAGTTTGTATACCACCTCCAGCTCATGTCTCCACCACGTGGCTTCTGCTGTGATGTAGTGAACAGCAAGACAGCCCTGTGGTGTCAAAGATCAGGCACAAATACTCACCTGTCAGCTTGATGCTGATGTTTGCTCCATCTCAGACATATCCACAAATCCAGCAAGGCTTGCAGCATCAGCTTGAACCTTGCTGTGGATTCTGACCCAGCACTGCTACATTATCTTCTCTACCTCCTCTCCAGTCAGTGCATACTTGAGTCTATTTCTCAGGAAGGTGAGGAGAGGGAGACATCCCTTAGGTTGCAGGGACCTGATGATGCACAAGGTGCCACAGCAAAGACCACCAATTCATTTTTCAGCAATTACACTTACATTGCCTGAGAAACTACCATATTAGATAAGTATGGTTATTCTCTTAAGTCATGATCTTGCCACAGAACAACTTTAAATTGGACTTCATAGGAAGCAATGAACACTGCATCATCTTTTCATCTAGTGTTTGTGCTTAGGTGAAAATTACGTTGTGATTTTAAATAACACAAATAAGCACAACCAACTTTTACACATACAACAGTACACACACATAATGCATAGCATACATTATGACACAGAAAAATATAGAAATCTCTGCAACTCTTTTTAAATCTTTTAATCAGGCCCTATGGCTCACCATGTGGGTAGCCAATTGCACAGGGATGAATGTTGGTAAGAAGAGCTTATTTCTAGAAGCTGGCATCTTGGGAGAGCCAGAGAGAAAGGTCCTCCATCAGCTGGACCACCCCCAAATGACCACAATGGCTGAGGCTGGGCTAATCCCAAGCCAGGAGCCAGGGCCTTCCCCATATCTCCCACATTGGTACTGGGTCCCAAGCCCCCCTGGGCATCTCCCACCACATTCCCAGGCCACAAAGCAGAGAGCCAGATCAGAAGAGGACCAACAGGGACATGAAACAGTGACCACATGGGATGTCAGCACTACAGGTGGAGGTCCAGCTCTATATGCCACAGCACAGCCACGAGAGAGCTCTTGATATAAAATGTTCTATCTCTGTTAAAGGGTTAATTTTTTAAGATTTATTTATTTATTTGAAAGTCAGAGTTAGAAGAAGAGGTAGAGATAGAGAGAGAGAGAGAGAGAGAGGTCTTCCATCCAAAGGTTCACTCCCCAATTGGCTGTGATGGCCAGAGCTGTGTCAATCCGAGGCCAGGAGCCTGAGATCATTCTGGGTCTCCCACTTGGGTGCAGGAGCCCAAGGACTTGGGCCATCTTCTATTGCTGTCCCAGACCATAACTGCTTAAGGGTTTCTTAAAGGACAAGGGTAGCTTCAGGGGGAGGTAAATAAAACAATGAGTCACCTTAATTGACAATATGTAAATGCCCAAGCTTTTTTCTGATGAGGCCTCTTAACCAGGGGGCTCAGCATCAGTTGGGTGAAGGCTTCTTTGTTAGCTGGGGCAAAAGTCCACCATTATACAAATATTACTATTCACCAGAGTAATTCAGGCAATATACAATATCAGTAATTGGTTTTTGCTATATAAAATGTGAAAAGGAAAAGAGAAGGAGGATGGCTTTAGTATGGTTAAAATTCATTTTTAAAAGCTCCAATCAACTGAATATAATTACTTCCTGCTGTTAGTAACCTCAATTAACCCTATTGTTCCTGAAAAATTTACTTGAGCATTTAACTCAGAAAGCAACTCTAGTCCCAGTGATGGTACTGGACACTAACATACATGAAGATAATTATATCCTCATTTCAGATTCAGTAAGCACTCTGTTGGAAAAACATCTTTTATTGCTTTATTAACTCTTGTTCCTCACAGTCAATTTTATCAGAGGCCTTTGTGGAAATTTACAATAGATTTTTAAAAAAATTTTTTAAATTTATTTGACAGATAGTCGGTGAGAGAGACAGAAAGGTCTTCCTTCCATTGGTTCACCCCCCAAATGGCCACTACAGCGGGCGCTGTGCCAATCTGAATGAAGCCAGGAGCCAGGTGCTTCTTGTTTCCCATGTGGGTGCAGGGCTCAAGCACTTGGGACATCCTCCACTGCCTTCCTGGTCTACAGCAAAGTTTGACTGGAAGAGGAGCAATCGGGACTAGAACTCGCACCCATATGGGATGCCAGTGCTGCAGGTGGAGGATTAACCAAGTGAGCCATGGCACTGGCCCCTATGATGGATTTTTTAAGAGACCAGGGAGCCCCAGGGTCTCTGCTCTACCACTGGGCTGAGGCAGAGCTGAAGCTCCTGCATTTTCTAAATTGACAAGGACTCCTAACCTGTCTCCTCGGGCATCAACAGCCACAGACACAGTTGCTGGAAAGTTTAAGGGATTTAAACGCTTACTCTGTCCCATTTACCAGAACTCTCACAAAACCTCTACTGTTAGAAACCCACTGATGCTGTGGCATATTGGGTAAAGCAGCCACCTGCAGTGAGTGCCAGCATCCCATGTGGGTGCCCATTGGGGCTGGTCCTGGGTGCTCCAATTGTGATCCAGGTCTCTGATGTGGCCCTGGGGGAGCAGTGGAGGATGGCTCAGGCCCTTGGGCCCTTGCATTGGGTGTGTGTTAGGGGGGAACCCAGAGAAAGCTCCTGGCTCCTGGATTCAAATCAGCCCAGCTCTGGCCATTGCATCCATCTGAGAAGTAAACCAGTAGATGAAGGACCTGATGGAACAAGGAAGAAGGACATAAGCCTCAGCCATTCTCCTGCATTGAATGAAAGAGATAAACATTGGAATGTACTCTTTGACCTAGAAACACAATTGGAGGGCCTGCGCTGTGGCATAGCTGGTAAAGCCGCTGTCTGTAGTGCAGGAATCTTTTAGGGGTGCCGGTTTGAGTCCTGGCTGCTCCATTTCTAATCCAGCTCTCTGCTATGCCTGGGAAAGCAGTGGAAGACAGCCCAAGTCCTTGGGGCCCTGCACCCATGGGAGAGACCCAGAAGAAGCTCCTGGCTCCTGGCTTCAGATCGATGTACCTTCTCTGGCCATTGTGGCCATCTGGGGAGTGAACCAGAGGATGGAAGCCTTCTCTCTCCCTCTCTGCCTCTCCTTCTCTCTCTGCTTAACTCTGACTTTCAAGTAAATAAATAAATCTTAAAAAAAAAAAAAAACACCTCAATTTGGTCTCATACTCTGCTGTCTTCATACTCCACCCCTTACAGCCACCTGAAAGACCAGTTCCAGGAATTCCCCTCTGCCTGCTGCCCCCTACCTCACCCCCATCCCCAGCCTTCCCAGGGGGTCAGGGCCTTCTGTCAGGTGTTCCATCATGGGTACGTGGACAGTTGCAGTTGGTTACCATCTCTACAGATTTATTTTCCCTGAATAAATTTGGTCCAGCTATAAATTCATACACTACCTCCTCTCTATTCTGTGCCTCTTTTCCTAACAGGACACCCCCCACCCCGCCTCTGCCTCTCTAACTCTGCTTTTCAAATAAAATAAACATTTAAAAATCCCACTTAACAACCACCTTCTCTTAAATTTAACACATATGCAGGCCATGCAATATTACAATAGAACACCATGTTTTTCTTAGTCATAAGATCGTAACTATATCCTGCCCAATCAGCCACGATGCAACTCAAGGTGATTTTGGATGGAAATTAAATTGAACCACTCATATTTCACCCAAGAGGAAGAAGTCCTCATACAAACAACCAAATGAGTACTCTTCCAAAAAATATCCAAGTTTCCTCACAGGGAGGCTGAAGTAAAAATCTTAGAATCCATCTCCTACACACCAGTACCACAAAAAATGACCTAAACCAGGTCCAAATGCCATGAGCCCAAAGAGCAGAGACAGAAATTGCAGGTATGTGTGGGCAGCCACAGGTTGTCACTCCCTTTGTTTACACTTAAACACATGAATGGAGACTTCCCGGCACAGACAATTGGGCTAGGGAGATTCCGGGAAGAGACAGGAAGAACCTAAACCTTTCACAAGAGATGATACAGATAATCAGTCACACCTGTAACCTGCATTTATCCCCTAAGTGTTTTATTGTACCCTTGTAATCAATAATTAAGAAGCTTATTGGGAACTCTTTGTAACCTTAAGAGCCTTTTTGATATGTAAATCTTTTGTGCTCCTTCCTGTAAACAATTGATCATGTTTAAATACTACTGGATTTATTCAATAAAGGAGCCTTGATCAGGACTTGTCTTGGCTCCATTCTTTGCGTCCTTGTCCCCACATTCCCACTCTCTGTTTCAGGAAACCCAGTTCATTGTGCCGCAGGCCGGCACAGGTATGCCCCTGGTTCAACTTACCCAGTCTCAGAGCTGTTGACTCCGGACACAAAGGGGAGCCATTGACTCCCCGCAAGGTAGCTAATGTCACAGCGGGAACAGAAAGGAAAGTTCTGGAGAGAAAGTGCTCTCAGAAGCTGTGGAGATGTCCCCAGAGTCCCAGCCAAAATGTTAGCTCAAAAGCGGCTCTGGAGTGGAGGTACAAGTGACCATTGCTGTCCTTACTAAAGTGAAAGGGTTAAGCCACTTGAAAAATACATTCCAGGGGCCAGCGCTGTGGCTCAGTGGGTTAATGCCCTGGCCTGAAGTGCCAGCATCCCATATGGCCACCAGTTCTCATCCCGGCTGCTCCTCTTCCCATCCAGCTCTGTGCAATGGCCTGGGAAAGCAGTAGAAGATGGCCCAAGTCCTTGGGCCCCTAACCTGTGTGGGAGAACCCAGAAGCTCCTGGCTCCTGGCTTCAGATCGGTGCAGCTCCAGCTATTATGGCCAATTGAGGAGTGAATCATCGGATGGAAGGCCTCTCCCTCTCTCTCTCTGCCTCTCCTCTCTGTGTAACTCTGACTTTCCAATAAATAAATAAAATCTTTAAATAACAACAACAACAACAAAAATACATCGCGGACTTCTGGGCTAGCTCACCAGTGTTGTTTCCAGACACATAATCCGGCTCTGGATGCTCACCGCTTCAATTCGCCATAGCTGAGTGCTGGCCAGAGGAAAGGGTGTATTGCCAGAAGACAGCTGCAGTCTTGGGAAAGAAAGTCCTCCCAATCCAAAGAAGCCTTTTTCTACCCAACCGCGCAGCACAGAGGATGTTTAAAGGGACAGGGGTAATTGGAGCACCAGGCTTGAAATAAAACAATGAGTCTATTCAATTGACAATTATGCAGATTTTCAGGCTTTGTTCTGAGGAAGGTCCCACCAGACAGTCAGGGGAGTCCAGGGTGTCAGGAGGGAGGTGCTTTCTACCTCCGTTGGGGGGGGGTTCTCTGTCAGCTGGGTCAAAAGCCTGCCCTTCCAAATCACCTCCTTTTTTTCAGTAGGCTTCCGAAACTCTTCTGCAAATATTACTCACAAGATTAGGGGAAGGTAGGATGCCTTCATTAGGACTACCATGCTGTTGGAGGAGGGTGATCAGGGTTTATAAAGAGGTTGTAATGCAGGGGGTGCTGGTGTAAGGACTAAATGGCCTAATGGGGAGTCCTTGTAAGAGTGGACAACAGGCTTGCTTCTCCCCAGAACCTGTCTATTAGCAAGACAGAAGTGGTGATCCCACTCCCCCAGTTTCTAATTTTATCATGAGAATAGCAAGGAAGCAATGATCTGCCCTTCTGAGCTTCTAGTTTTATCAGGAGAATAGAAAGAATTTGCCTATCCTACTATTCAGCTGGATTTTTGTTTTAACAAGAGCTAGCTAGACAGGATTATTGATGGGTTTTGTCCCCAGCCTCTGACTAATTGTTAGCTGTTATTATTCTGCTCATCCAAATTGTGGTTAAAAAACTCCACTCCATTTTTCAGGTTTCCCTCTCTTGGAGACCCCCTAGTGGCTGCTGTGGCAAGAGGTTTCTCATGTAAATAAATCTTGCTTTGCTCACTGCGTGTCCACATTAAATTCCTTGTGAGACAGGCACCCCAGGCACCTTCTTTCATCACCATTTTCCCCCATTACTTTGGTGTGGTGAAGTCATGGAAGAGTTGACAGTCTCTGGTGTCGGATGTCATGGCTTGTTGCTAGATCAATGACAAGGCTTAAGTTCTCTGATTCCTCCTGGTGGTCAGCACCTGAGTCCTTCAGCTCTGCCTCAGCCTAATGGTAGAACAGAGACCTGGGGCTTCCCTGCTCTCTTAAAAACCTACTGTAAATTTCCACAGATGCCCCTATGAAGTTGATTGTGAGGACAAAAGTTAACAATAGGATTTCTTTCTTTCTTTCTCTTTCTTTCTTTCTTTTTTTTTTTTTTTTTTTTGACAGGCAGAGTTAGTGAGAGAGAGAGACTGAGAGAAAAGTCTTCCCTTTTCCATTGGTTCACCCTCCAAGTGGCCGCTCCGGCTAGCACTTGGTGGCCAGAGCACTGTGCCAATCCTAAGTCAGGAGCCAGATGCTTCCTCCTGGTCTCCCATGTGGGTGCAGGACCCAAACACTTGGGCCATTCTCCACTGCCTTCCCAGGCCACAGCAGAGAGCTGGAGTGCAAGAGGAGCAACTGGGACAGAATCTGGTGCCCCGACTGGGACTAGAACCTGGGGTGCTGGTGCCGCAGGTGGAGGATTAGCCTAGTGAGCTGTGGCACTGGTCAATAATGGGATTTCTAAGAGCTGGGTGTCTACTTCTCACTGTTTCTACACACACACACACACACACACACACACATTCCTCTCCTAGACAAAAGATTTCCCAGGTACAAAATTAGGTAATGTTATCAGACTCAGTAGCCTTCTTTGCACCAAGCGAACAGTGTTTTCTGGGTGTGTGTTTATTGGAGGGGAACACTAGAACCACCTATGAAGTTATTGGGATAAGGCAGGACTTTGTAGTATAAAATATCGGGCTGTTTCCCAAGGCCTGCTTCTGTAGGCAGCCCATAAAGAAGTCATCGACAAGTCAAGGTCCGTCTTGGCTTGTGGAATTCCTGGGATAAAAAAGTCATGTACTCCCATGTTGAAGGAGAATGATCAAACAAGAACATTCTGCTAAAATTAACTATGTTATGACTGTGTTGCAGAAAGCCCGATAAGTTGCTTGTGTATGGTGTTATCCTCTGTGTTGCCTTGACCTATAGCTGGTTATGTATAAATATCGCTGAGACACTGGAATAAAGGAGACTTGTCTTGGCTCCATTCTCTGACCCTTGTCCCTCTTTTCATTCCCACTGCCCCCTTCAGGTTCTGTTTGACTGGTGCTGCTGGCCTGCACATGCTTCTAAGACTACTGCATAACTTCTGCGGGGCATGTGTTTTGTTTCCCATGGCTGCTTTCACACACATAGGCTAACTTCTATCTTCCTATCTAAAAATATTATTGAAGAACATGAATGCCTTCAATAGAAAAATACCCTTAGAAACAAAAGCTGAAGGAATTGTCTGATTACATGGGAAAAATTAAACACATTAAGGAAATGCCACTGGAGAAGAAGCTAAGGGTCCTTGTATTTGTGCAAGAAAGAACTCAGGTGTGAGACAGAGAGCAGTGGAAAGCAAAGTAGCAAAGTTTATCAGGGTTGGGACGTCCTTAAGAACAGATGGGCACCTCTCCAGACAAACCAGAGAGAGTGCCTAGTTCACATTTAGGCTGGGGCTTTTAAGGGGCTGGGTCTTGCCTTTCCACCTTTTTGCTGTCTCCTTCTTCTCCAGAACAAAGGACTTCTTGGGTGTAAATACAAAAAATTCCTGTCTGAGTTTCCCACTGAAGTCAGACAGGGGAAGCCTGGCTAGCTTAGCCAAGGGGTTTCTCTCTAGGGTGCCTGCCTTAGAGGAAGGATGCTTATCAGGCCAGGTAGAAGAGGCAGGGCCCCCTGGAAGGTTATCAGGGTCTGAGGGCAGGACTTTGAAGTGCAGATACTGGACAGCACCTGCAATGTTATTGGGTGACTTTGAAATGCGAATGCTGGACTGCTGTAGATGTCCCTTTCCTTAGGCCCTTGTCACACACATAGGTTAATTTCTGACTTCTTACCTAACAAAAAGACAGAAGAATCAAGTTATCCTAGTGAAGAAGGCATAACCTTAGGTTTCTAAATAAAACAGTTTTAATGTCAGGTCACAACAGTCAGAACCAAGGAGGAAGAAATAACTTACAGGAGATGCCTAGAAATTTGACAAAGAAAATCAGCAATTAAGTAGAAATTACTAAAAGGGAAATTGCATTAAAAATAGATTTTAAAATGAAACATTAAGACTTATATGTGTATATATATATATACACATATATATGTATATATAAAGTATATATATGACTTATTACAGATATATATACATACATATACACATATATGTATCTTTTTACAGATAAATATATATACATATATATATACCTGTAACTAAATAACTATTGCTTTAGCATGTTGCCCAAATCCATAGTTCTGTCTTTGTACTTATATAACATGAGAAACTCATAGAAATAATTTCCTTCTAATCTCAGCCAAAGCAACCTCACAAAAGTTATCTGCTACAAATCTGTAACATTCTTATATTCCCTTATATTCCTTAAGTTATTTGTTCTGCTTTGTTCCTCTCTCTCCTTGCCAAACACCAGTTTTATGTCATGTTAGGACAAAGATCACTTGCATTCTTTGTGCAAGGTGTCCAGTGTGTAAGAAATCTTCCTAGCCAAATGAATCAGTTTACAGGTATTTATTGGGATTCCCCTCCTGGGCAAGGTTCACCAGTTCCAACAGAGTTGGGGCCAGGCAAGTCACGCTTCAGAGGTTGGGAGGGCTCCTTTTATAGATACAGGGCATGGGGGTTAAAGGTTGAGGTGCTTCTGATCCTCATTGGTTGACCTTTAGGTGCACGCGGGACCTTGGCAAGCACTTTTTGTTCCTGGAAGTGTGGGACTTCTCTCTTGTGGATCCCAAAGCTACCTCTTTGTTATTTGGAACACATCTTGGGTGCCAAGACACATTATCATTCTCATTTTTCTCTTCCCTATCTATTGGTTCCTTAATTTGCATTTTGAAATAATCCTAAAAAGCCTTTAAAATAAGAGCAAAGAATTTCAAATTATTCTAAAGTAGTCTAAAATGGTTTGTCTTATATCAATGATTTATGTAAACAAAAAAGTCCATTGTCTTTTACAATTCTTAAAAAGCAAACAGTACAGGGGCCGGTGCTGTGGCACAGCAGGTTAATGCCCGGGCCTGAAGCGCTGGCATCCCATATGAGCACCGGTTTGAGACCTGGCTGCCCAACTTCTAATCCAGCTCTCTGCCCCAGGGTCAGCTCATACCCAGCAACCACAATATGAGAGCCTCACTCCCTTAGGAAGAGCTGTGGCAAGAGGACTGGGTTGTGGATTTAGTGACCTGTTTCCTAACTGAGGGGAATTACATTATCCAGGAGGAAAAACAAGGGACAGGGGATCCCACAAGTCATGGGTTCTGCCCCAAATTTCATGCATGAAATCTGGATTCTCCCTGAGAACCTGTGCATCCTAACCACACAATTTGGAAAAATACAGAGCTCTAGGGCTGAGCCAAAGTCACCACATTCAGGAATGAGAAGATATCCAGTGTCCCATGCCAGATACCATCTTGCAAGCAGGAGGCAACTAACCCCACAAACTCACCATATTCCAGATTCCAGGCATCCTTCTGATGGTTTTTGTAGTGAGAGAACTTCACAGGTGACAAAGAATGAGCCTCGTGGAACCACTATAAGCAGCAGACTGGAGAAGCTATATTTAGCAGCATGAAGAAAAAGACCCCATGTTGCTCTTCATTGTTGATCCAGTGTGTCTGATTGGACAGTTTGCTGAGCCAATGAGAAGGCATCATGTCAGAGAAGATGCAGCCAATCAGAGTCACACTTACTAGATTTCTGTGACAGTTGGGGAGAAAGGGTGCCATTCATCCAGGCTGTGGCTGGTGGGGGTAGTGAGGGTTGAGTACTGGGCTCAGGTCTGCAGGTGCTCACCCTCCTGGGGCCTCACTCTCCTAAGAGCAGGGGCTGCTGTCACCTTCATGATGACTCAACCACATGAGAGTGGGGATCTCTCCCACCCTCCAATGTCTGTGATTCTGCTGGGATCTTATGACCTGGAGCTTCCAATAAACTCCTTTACAAGAGATGAAATTTACTCAAAATTTAATGAATTCTGAGCTTTTCATTTTCTTCATTTTTTTGACTTATTTTTGTTTTAGGTCATTTTGCTTTTTTAATGATTTGAAAAATATTTAAATATACTCTATAGAAGTTTTCTAGTCTGTATTTTGTCCTTTAAAATGGCTTTCTATTTTTTCCTGCTGCTACATGGAAAGCCACTTGATATATATTGATCTTATACCCACTAATATCACTTAATTCTCTTGCCAGTTTATAGTTTGTTTTGGATTACCTCTGTAGATTGTAGAGTCAACCACATATATTGAAAATTTTGTTGTTTAATTGGGTGTAGAAGGGACATTCCTCAATACAATCAAGGCGATTGATGAAAAACCCACAGGCAGTATCATAGCGAATGGGGAAAGGTTGGAAGCATTTCCACTTGTGAGAGGCCAGAGCCATGCCATGACAGGCTTCTCACAAGACAAAAAAACTGACTAGGCCCAGGATGCCCCTGGTGTGAGAAGATGAAACCTGACACTGGGCAGTCCTTGGTCCTGTCCTCAGGACCAGGTGGAGGCAACCCATAAGGTGGGCCGCCCTTGCTCCTGCAGGCCCAGGGGAAGGAAGGAATGCAGATGTAATACTTGTTTGCCTGGGAACTATAAAACCCTGAGAACAAAGAGAAGGGGGTCTTGGTCTCCCAGCACTGCATTGCATGGGCGGCTGAGGCCCCAGCATGCTGGACCTACAAATAAAGTCCCTTCATTCTTTGCATTATGGTCAGTCTGACTGGTTCTTTCTATCTGGGCAATCTGGAACACAACACACTGAGATCTGATACCAGACAGCAATGCCCACTCTCACCATTGCTATTCAATATAGTACTGGAAGTTTTTGCCAGAGCCATTTGGCAAGAAAAAGAAATTACAGGGATACAAATTGGGAAGGAAGAACTCAAATTATCCCTCTTTGCAGACAATATGATTCTTTATTTAGGGGATCCAAAGAACTCTACTAAGAGACTATTGGAACTCATAGAAGAGTTTGGCAAAGTAGCAGGATATAAAATCAGTGCACAAAAATCAACAGCCTTTGTATACACAGGCAATGCCATGGCTGAGAAAGAACTTCTAAGATCAATCCCATTCACAATAGCTACAAAAACAATCAAATACCTTAGAATAAACTTAACCATGGATGTCAAAGATCTCTATGATGAGAATTACAAAACTTTAAAGAAAGAAATAGAAGAGGATACCAAAAGATGAAAAAAATCTTCCATGTTCATGGATTAGAAGAATCAATATCTTCAAAATGTCCATTCTCCCAAAAGCGATTTATACATTCAATATGATGCCAATCAAAATACCAAAGACATTGTTCTCAGATCTGGAAAAAAATGATGCTGAAATTCATATGGAGGCACAGGAGACCTCGAATAGCTAAAGCAATCTTGTACACAAAAACAGAGCTGGAGGCATCACAATACCAGATTTCATGACATACTACAGGGCAGTTGTAATCAAAACAGCATGGTACTGGTACAGGAACACATGGATAGACCAGTGGAACAGAATAGAAACACCAGAAATCAATCCAAACATGTACAGCCAACTTATATTTGATCAAGGAGCTAAAACCAATTCCTGGAGCAAGGACAGTTTGTTCAACAAATTGTGCTAGGAAAACTGGATTTCCACATGCAGAAGTATGAAGCAAAACCACACCTTACACCTTACACAAAAATCCACTCAACTTAGATTAAAGATCTAACCTTACTACCCGACACCATCAAATTATTAGAGAACATGGGAGAAACCCTGCAAGATATAGGCATAGGCAGACTTCTTGGGAAAAACTCTAGAGGCACAGGAAGTCAATGCTAAAATTAACAATTGGGATTACAGCAAATTGAGAAGTTTCTGTACCACAAAAGAAACAGTCAGAAAATTAAAGAGGCAACAAACAGAATGGGAAAAAATGTTTGCAAATTATGCAACTGATAAAGGATTAATAACCAGAACCTATAAAGAGATCAAAAAACTCCACAACAACAAAACAAACAACCCAGTTAAGAGATGGGCCAAGGACCTAAGCAGACATTTTTCAAAAGAGGAAATCCAAATGGCCAAGAAACACATGAAAAATGTTCAGCATCACTAGCCATCAGGGAAATGCAAATCAAAACCACAATGAGGTTTCACCTTGCCCCAGTCAGAAAGCCTTTCATACAGACATCAACAAGCAACAGATGCTGGAGAGGATGTGGGGAAAAAAGCACACTAATCTACGGTTGGTGGGAAGGTGAACTGGTAAAGCCATTATGTAAGACAGTTTGGAGATTCATCAGAAATCTGAATATAGCCCTACCACATGACCCAGCCATCCCACTCCTTGGAATTTACCTAAGGGAAATTAAATTGGTAAATAAAAGAGCTATTTGTACCTCAGTGTTTATTGCAGCTCAATTCACAATAGCTAAGACATGGAATCAACCTAAATGCCCATCAGCAGAAGACTGGATAAATAAATTATGGGATATGCACTCTATAGAATACTGCACAGCAATTTTTAAAAAATCTGATCATTTGCAACAAAATGGAGGAATCTGGAAAACATCATGCTGAGTAAAATAAGCCAGTCCCAAAGGGACAAATATCATATGTTCTCCCTGATCTGTGACAACTAACTGAGCACCTAAAAGGAAGCCTGTAGAAGTGAAACTGACATAATGAGAAACAATGACTTGATCAGCCCTTGTCCTGACTGTTGAGGAGTAGCTTACTATTTTATTCTTTTTAGTATTTCCTTTTTCTACTTAATACCATTGATTGAACTCTTTAATTAACATACAATTATTCTT
Organism: Oryctolagus cuniculus; assembly: GCF_964237555.1. Lineage (NCBI taxonomy): Eukaryota > Metazoa > Chordata > Mammalia > Lagomorpha > Leporidae > Oryctolagus > Oryctolagus cuniculus. Next base: position 220,847 of record NW_027208234.1, on the reverse strand, counting down.
AGGTGTTTAAATTCAACTGAAAATTGATCCTTATCAAAAATAAGAGTGGGAATAAGAGAGGGAGGAGAGGTACATTTTTGCACATGCTCACTCGGACTTACCCCTAATGGTAGAGCTAGAAACATGCCATGGGGCTCCAAATCCCATTAAGTTGGCAGGTACCGATGCCATCTTACTAGTCAAAGTGATCAGTTTAAGTTCATAATTGATCATAAAGATAGGATTAATTATCAAAGGGATCACATAAATAAGATCAGTGCCTGCTAAAAATAATTGAAAAAATTAAAAAGGAGAGAATGATCTAACATGGGAAGCAGGGTACACAGCAGACTCCTAGAATCACCAATGCCCTAAACAGCACTCTGGCCTCAGAATCAGCCCTTAAGGCATTCAGATCTGGCTAAAAAGCCCATGAGAGTTTCTCAGGCATGGAAAGCCAAGACACTGTGGCAAAAAATGACCTAAATGAACGATCTCTGTGAGTGAGATGCCTGTGGAAAGAGGGGACCATCAAAAAAGGAGGTACCATTCTCTGAAGGGAGGAGGAAACTTCCACTTTGATTATGGCCTTGTCTAAATAAGGTCAGAGTTTGTGAACTCAAGAGACTTCCATAGCCTTGGCAGCTCATGACAAGAGGCTCGGGTGATAACTGACATCATAAATAAGAGTGCCAATTGTTAAATCAACAACAGGAGTCACCCTGCACTTACTTCCCATGTAAGATCTGTGTCCTTGATATTTTGTACTAGGTGAATTAATGGTAAAACTAGTATTCAAACAATACTTTACACTTTGTGTGTCTGTGTGGGTGCAATCTGTTGAAATCTTTCCTTAGTATATACTAAGTTGACCTTCTGTATATAAAGATAATTAAAAATGAATCTTAATGAAGAATGGGATGGGAGAAGGAGTAGGAGATGGGATGTTTTGCAGGTGGGAGGGTGGTGATGGGGAGAAAAACTGCTATAATCCAAAAGTTGTATTTTCAAAATTTGTATTTATTAAACAAAAGTTTTCTAAAAACAAAATAAAATTTTGTTGCTTAGAATTTGATCCATTTATCTAATGCTTCCATTTTGTTGTTTCCTTTTCCTGACTACACTTCTAGTACAATGTTGCAGAAATAGAATGGAAGGAGGTAGTTTTGTCAGGGAAAACTCCCAGGAAAAGAGCTTTCATTGTCTTATTTAATGATAATGGTTGTTATAGGCTCCTCAGAGACAATTTTGATTATAATAAAAAATTATGATATTTTACTTCTCTGCTAAAAGTTTCTTTAAAGCTTAGATGCTGAATTTAATCAAATGCTTTCTAGCATTAAGCTTAAATACTTATGCATTTTATTCTTTTATTTTTAATGATTTATTTGAAAGGCATACTGATAGAGAACTTTCATCCATTGGTTCACATCTCACATGATGACAACAACCAAGATGGACTTAGCTGAAGCCATCAGACAGGAATACTAACTGGATCTCACACATGAGTGTCAGAGACTCAAGTATTTGGGCCATTTTCTGCTGGAACAGCAGGGAACTGGGCAAAATGTCAATCATTCAGAATTTAATCTAGCACTCTGATATGGGACTCCAGCACCACAGCTGGTGGGTTAACCCACTGTGCCACAAGGGGAGCCATTGATTTTGAGTGTTTTTCTTTTCTTTTTTTTTTTTTTTAGGCAGTAGCTTGATGTACTATATATATATTTACATACATACATATATATATATATTTGAAAGGCAGAATTACAAACACACACACAAACACACACACACAGAATCTATCAGTGATGGCTAGGTCTGGGACAGATTGAAGCAGGAGGCTTGAACTCCATCAGGGTCTTCCACAAGGGTGCAGAGGCCCAAAGCCTTGGGTCATCTTTCACTGCATTCTTAGGCCTATTAGCAGGGAACTAGATCAGAAGAGCAGAAGGGGCTGGCACTGTGGTGTAGCAGGTAAAGCCACCACCTACAGTACCAGCATCCCATATGGATGCCAGTTTGAGTCCTGGCTGCTCCACTTCTGATCCTGCTCTCTGACTGGAAAAACAGTAGAAGATGGCCCAAGTCATCAGACAGCTACCCTTGAGTGGGAGATCCAGAGAGAGTTCCTAGCTCCTGGCTTCAGATCAGCTCAGCTCCATCCATTACAGCCATCTGGAGAGTGAATCACTGGATGGAAGACCTCTTTTTCTCTGTTTCTGCCTCTCTGTATTTCTGCCTTTCAAATAAGTAAATAAATCTTTAAAAAAAAAAAAGAAAGAAGTGTAGCAGTTAGTACATGAAGCAGTGCCTATATAGGGTGTCATCATTTCAGACAGTGGACCCAAGATATATTTTTAATAACTGTAATGCTTGCTATCTTGGGGATATTTGAATAGGTAAACACACAGGTAAATGACATACATCCCAGGGTTCATCCTTACCTTTTGGGTAGAGCTAAACATCAATGGCTCCTCAGCACTCCAATTCAGAACCACTCTCAGAGGGCTTATACACTGCACTGATGAGTAAACTTGCTTCAAGTGTCCCACAGAGAGAAATTACTGAAATGTGTCAACTGGACTCTCTAGGGAGCAATAGTGACGTGCAGTAGAACTCCAAATCCAGTGATTGGTTGGCACCTGTCTGTTGGGTCTTGTGCCTACTCATGTGGGTTAAGGGAGCCCAGGAAGGCTGCAAAGACTGCAGCTGGCAAACCTGTCATTTGGAGGTTCAGAAAAGGGAGCAGCAGCATCTTTCTGTAACTTGGGGTCCCAGCAGGGAAATCTTGTGATGTTTCCTCCCAGTAGCACAGAGGCTGCTTCTCTCCTCCAGGGTCAGGCCCCAGATTTCAGGTCTCTGCAAAATTGAAATGTTCTTTTGCACCCCCAGCCAGTGCTGAAGTGTTCTATGACCCCTTGCTAGCTGACAGCTGCTGTCATCTCAGCATCCCTTGTGACCTGGAGGATGGATGGGCTCTTGTGGCAGCAGTGTCCTGTTCAGAAACTCAGTCTCAGAGGAAACAGGTTTGGAGGAGTGGTGACTCGGTTGCTGAATATGAGGGACACTCATAACATGTTGAGGTACTGTAGAGTCTGACACATACAAACCCCTTGACAAATACTTGCCATCCCAGGAGCACTCTCAAAACATTGGGGGGGGGGCACTGTTGTGGCATAGTGGCTTAAGCCACTTCCAGTGATTCTAGCATCCCATGTGGGTACCAGTTTGAGACTTGGCTGCTCCATTTCTGATCCAGTTCAATACTAGTGTGCCCTGGAAAGCATCAGAAGATGGCCCAGGGGCCAGTGCTGTGGCATAGCAGGTGAAGCCACAGCCTGCAGTGCTGGCATCCCATATAGGCACCAGTTCGAGTCCTGGAAGCTCCACTTCTGATCCAGCTCTCTGCTATGGCCTGGAAAAGCAGTGGAAAATGACCTAAGTCCTTGGGCTCCTGCACCCACATGGGAAGACCTGCAGGAAGCTCCTGGCTCCTGGCTTCAGATGGGTGCAGCTCCAGCCATTGTGGCCAACTGGGGAGTGAACCAGTGGATGGAAGACCTTTCTCTCTCTCTCTCTCTGTCTCTCCTTTTCTCTCTGTGTAACCCTGACTTCCAAATAAGCAAAATAAATCTTAAAAGAAGCTGGCCCAAGGACTTGGGCCCCTGCCTGCCATGTGGGAGGCCTGGATGAAGCTCCTGGCTTCTGGCTTCAGCTCGGCCCATCTCTGGATATTGCAGGCATTTGTGGAGTGAACCAGTGGAAGGAAGGTCTCTCTCTCTCTCTCTCTCTGTCTCTTCTCTCTCTCTGTAGCTCTATTTCAAATAAATAGATTTTTAAAAAGACTTAGAAAACAACCTACCAAACATTCTACATGCTGGGTACAGGATCAATTCCCAGTGTCTGGGTCCCTGTTCATTGTAGTGATGTTATCACACCATTGCATTCATTGGCTAGATGATTTCAGACACAACCAGGAAGATACTCCAAGATTTATTTTTTAAAACTAGATTTATTTATTTATTTGAAAGGCAGAAGGGCTGGCTTTGAGGGGTAATGGGTAAAGTTAGCACCTGTGATGCTGCCATCTTATATGTTTATGTTCTGGCTGCTCCATTTCCAGTCCAGCTCCCTGCTAATGGCCTGGGAAAAGCAACAGAGGATGGCACAAGTGTTTGAGCTCCAGCCACTTGCATGGAGACTGGAAGAATCTCCTGACTCATGGCTTTAGCCTGAACCAACACCAGCCATTGTAGCCATCTGGAGGGAGTGAACAAGCAGATGGAAGATTTCTCCCTCTGTCTCTGTCTCTTCCTCTCTCTGTGCAACTCTGACTTTCAAAAGAAACAAATGAATCTTTAAAATATAGAAGGCTGAGTGACAGAGAAGGAGAAAGATAGATAGTTGAAAGAGAGAGAGAGAGATCTTCCATCTATTAGTCTACTCTCCAAATGGCCACAATAGCTGAGGCTGAACCAGAACAAATCCAGGAGCCTGGAACTCCATTCAGGTCTCCCATGTGGGTGTAGGGGCCCAAGTACTTGGGTGATGACTCCACTGCTTTCCAACATGTATTTATAGGGTGTTGGATTGGAAGAGGAGCAGTAAGGACTCAAATGAATGCTCATACAAGATGCTGGCATTGCAGGTTGAGGCCTAATATTTGCACATAGTGCTGGCCCTGATTTTCACAGATTTCTATTGGTCATGATGGATGTCACATAGAATGCTTGTTTTCTTGGAAACAAGCAGTTAGACAGTCACTCCAAAGACACCATGCTAATCTGTCATATAGATCTGGACGTACTAGGAATCTCACATCAAGTATGCCCACTGTCACAGAATTTCAGACAATAGTAACATTTACTATGACACTACAATGGATGTTAAGCAATTTAGAGTGTAAACCAAGCTTTGAAAAGTTGATGAATGTTGGTGAAGGATAAAGATCTGGATAGTAGAAATTCCTGTAATTTTAGTATTTGTCTAAGAAACATACATGCTTTCAACAGCTTGAATTAAAGCACCTCTCTTAGTCTTATCTTTCTGTTGAAAGGATTCTGGGATGCAGCAGTGACATAACTGCTGAGGGTTTGCAATATACTTAGATTCTTGATCCACAAATCTGCACATCTCAGCTGACTGGTGTGTGACTTGTCTGTGGGCTTTTTTGTTGGGTCAGTCCATGTTGGGCTGTTTTGTGGCACTGGAGCTTACCCATGTCATGCAAAAGCTGGAAGTGATAAGTGATATCACATGGAGGCTGCTAAGGTGGCATGTGTGGCACTTTTCCTGCACCAAGCCAAAAGCCTATGCCCTCATTTACACAGTGAGGAGAGTTAGAGACAGTGGGAGGATGTTAATAGGTGAGGAAACAAGAGCCCTTGGAACAGACGATCCAGAGAGGGGAGCACAAGGAGACTCATATGTGAAAGACCCTGAGACACTGGAACATCTAGAAGAAAAGTCAACCAAAGAAACAACCTGAGATGTGTTAAATAGCCTCCAGGAACAAGTCTGAGTGAAACCTACATTTGTTCTCAGGAACATAAACTTTTCTCTGCCTTCTACTGCAGTTTAGTTCACAGGTTCCAATGCAAAAATGGAATAGGAAATAATCATCAAGAACATGAACATAAAACTCAGTTGCTGGGACTGGCATTGTGGTACAGCACATTAAACTATCACTTATAATGCCTGCACTCCCTATCAGAGTGCCAACTTGAATCCTAGCTGTGTTCTTTCTGATCCAATCCTCTAAACCTGTGCCTAGGAATTAGCAGATAATGGCTCAATTACTTGACTCCTTGCCACCCACATGAAATACTCAGATGAGGTTCCTGACTGCTAGCTTCAGTCTGGCCCAGGCCCAACTGTTGCAGCCATTTAGGGGAGGGAACCAGTGAATGGAAGTCTCTCTCTCTCTCTCTGCACTCCTCCTTCATGTATGTGAATCTCCTTCCCTGTTACTCTGCCTTTCAGCAAAATAAAATCTCCCATCATGATCAAGCATTTGGGGATACTACACTTTAGGAGGAAATGGATTGATTTGGTCAGAGTACTCAAAGCAGCTTTTTTATATCACACACTTATGTTTTTATAGCACTTATTATGGCATCAGTGTGAATTTTCATTCATTTTCTCGTATCTAGTCTGTGACCTATTAAAAAGCAGCCTTCCTGATTGTGTCTTTTTGCTGCTCCATCCCATATACTTAGAATAGTGTCTAGTGCCTGACATGTAAAGAACATATGCTGAATGAGCAAACTGAGCTATTTACTAAGTGTTATGGGGGAGCTCATGTATAATCAATCCATTTATAAAATAAAGCTCAGCAGACTATGGAATGTTGATATTTTAAATAAAATATATATGACTTTGCAGTCTGCCTTTGAACTCGGTCATAAGCATCAGCATCTTGGTGTCCTAAATTTGTTGTGGGCAGTAAGAAGACTTCTGTCTGCTCTGTTTAAAGATCTCCATGGTTCTCAGTGTTCAAAGAGCTTTTCTACTGGTGACCTTCCATGTCCACCTGGTTTCTCTTTGTACCCAAGCCTGGACTTGAGGATTGTGATTGTTGATATGGGTCCCAGCTCAAAACTCAAAATAGGGGCTGGCGCTGTGGTGCAGTGGGTAAAGCCACCACCTACACTGCTAGCTTTCCATATGGGTACCGGTTCAAGTCCCGGCTGCTCCACTTCTGATCTAGCTCTCTACTGTGGCCTGAGAAAGCAGCAGAAGTTGGCACAAGTTCTTGGACCCCTGCACCCATGTGGGAAATCTGGAAGAAGCTCCTGGCTCCTGGCTCAGGATTGGCTCAGCTCCGGCCATTGTGGCCATCTGGGGAATGACCAGCAGATGGAAGACCTGACTCTCTGCCTCTCCTTCTTTCTCTGTGTAACTCTGCCTTTCAAATAAATAAATAAATCTTTAAAAAAAAAACTCAGAATGTACTCACTGAAATATTTTTTATTTCCTTTTTCATTTCTTCTTCAAGCCAATGGCTGACAGTGTGGATTGAGATCCACGTATGTGTGACTTTTCCAGTTTTTCTCAAATAGATTCCTATTTTTATTCTATTGGGGTTATGAAAGACAGTGGTATGACTTCAATTTTCTAAAAATTGTTGACATATTTTTTTCTGAATTAGATGATCCCACCTGGAGAATTTTTGACAGCTGTTGAGAAGAACACATGTTCTGCTGCTGTCGGGTAGAATGCTCTCTGTGTAACTGTTAGGAAAAGTTGATTTACAGTGTTCAAATCTAACACTCTCTATTGATTTCCCACCTAGATATCCTCTTTTATTTTGAAAGTGGAGTATTGGCCTCTTCTGTTTGTTCCATTGCTGTTTACCCCTTCAGAGCTGTCAACATTTGCTTTACATATTGTAGTGCTCTGTGGTTGAGTATGCATGTTTTTCAACCTAGAAAAGTACACAGGTGGACAACTCAATATCAAGAATAATATGGGAACAAAATGAGGAATTCAAAATATACATAGAACCCTGAAGAAGACTCAATAAATTTTCAAGATGTAGAAAATGATGAATAAAAAGAAAAAAATAAAAACTTCTACTCCAAGGAAACACAACAGAAGAAATATTTTATTATGCAGAAATGGGGTTGGCATTGTATGATCCTCAAGCTCTGATGCTTTTCCCTGGCACAAATCCATGTCTTCTACTGAGAGCATCATCCCAGGACTTCAGGGAGTGATCCATCCCACCTGTCAGTGCAAGTGGTAAGTGAGGATAGAACTAGCTCCTGCTGCAGGGGCAAGGGTCATGCTTGTTCTTCCTGCTGTGGCAGTGTTGGTGCATGAGGAGTTGGGGCTCAGGCATGCACATCTTTTGAGGGAATGCACAGGCCCCAGGATTTAGCCCTGGCTGTGAACAAATGGTCCTATGTTCATAACAAGGCACGCCTGCTTCCACCTAGTGTAAGATGCCAGGGGTGACCAAATTATGTTTCCCTCAAACACAGCCAGGAGGGAGGGGATCCAGGCCTCACTCACATTGAACATGGCTTCTGCACTCTGTCATCAGTGTCCTTAGTGAGAAAAGATGGCATCTGCTGATTCCTATTAAAAAAAATCAACATAGCAGCTCATCAAAATGGAATCAGAAATGTTATTGTGGAAATGGGCAAATATAAGAGATTTTACAAGATTAGTAAGTATTAATGGCACTTCTGAGAAAACATAACATGTTAACTTTTATGAGATGTGTATTTGCCTCTTTTTTTTTTTTGACAGGCAGAGTGGACAGTGAGAGAGAGAGAGACAGAGAGAAAGGTCTTCCTTTGCCGTTGGTTCACCCTCCAATGGCTGCCGCGGCCGGCACGCTGTGGCAGGTGCACCACGCTGATCCGATGGCAGGAGCCAGGTACTTATCCTGGTCTCCCATGGGGTGCAGGGCCCAAGGACTTAGGCCATCCTCCACTGCACTCCCAGGCCACAGCAGAGAGCTGACCTGGAAGAGGGGCAACTGGGGTATTTGCCTTGTTTACATCAAGAGTTCTTTTTTGTTTTAAAGATTTGTTTTGTTTATTTCAAACACAAAGTTAGAGAGGTAGAGACAGAGAGATCTTCCATCCACTGCTTCACTCCCAAAATGGCCACAATGGCCTGAGTTGGGCCAATCTGAAGCCAAGAGGCAGGGGATTCTTCCAGGTGCCCCATGTGTGTGCCAGGGACAAGTATTTGAGACATTTCCCACTGCTTTCCCAGGCACATTAGTGAAGAGTTGGATGGAAAGTGGAGCACCCAAGACTCAAACCGACATCCATATAGCATTTAGGCATCACAGGCTGGAGCTGTGCCATAGCTCCAGCCCCTATTTGATCACTTTTTAAATGTACTGTTAGTGTGGTACTGACAAAACAAAATACAGCTGATGAATTTTATCATTTAAGCATTTCTAAGTGTATGTTGAGTAGTGTTGAGTATAAGCACATTGCTGTGTTTGTTGAGCAATGTGGAGGATAAGCACATTGCGGTGTGACCAATATTTAGAACTGTTTTTCCTTATGAGACTGAAACCCAACCCAATGAATGAAAATTTCCTATAATTCCACTCTCCCTAATTCCCAGTAACTGCCATTCTACTTGCCATTGCCCAGGCTACAGAGTCTTTAGGAGGTACAGTGATTTCTCAGGGTCACATAACTGAGCATTTAGAGGGAACCATGTTGGAACTCAGTTCTGTCTGTGCAAAGCTGGGTCCTGATTGTACCCAGCACTCCCTGGGGTTTTGGGATTCAGCTATGTGATTATGGACACGGCATGAGCCAGAAGGAGGATAAGACTTTGGAGAGGTCTTTTCTGCTGAGGAATCCTATGAAAGTGGATCCCAAGAAATGAAATCAATTTCTTGATGAAAGTCAACAATAGAACCTGGAACTCATTGTGTCAAGCTTTCTTTGCTGAAGACCCACTGGAGAAAGCCATCTGTTCTGCTCTGTCCTGACTTTCCAGGTGCCCAGACTCAAGAAATCCTGCAGATATTGGCTCAGCTCTCACTATTGATACCTCAGACATTTGGGCAGGAAGGACCCCATGGTGACATGGGTTGTCCCAAAGAAGGAAACTCTAGGCAAGGTCACCACTCTGATCCCACTTGGGCATTGCAACACTACTTCCCCTTTTGTGTCTGTTTTTTGGGAGCCTCATGTAGGGTGCTCTGTCCCATATAGGAACAATTTATTGGAAGAGTTAAAATATGGGTCAGCCTGATAGGTCTACACTCTAGGTCATGGCAGACAGAATGGGAAGAAGAATGATGTGATGGTGCTCATCTTTTATGTGAATCCTAAGCTAGAGAAATGTTCAGACAGAAATCTGTGTTTGGCCTTACTAACAGAAAGTTGCCTGGAACAGAAACAGTATTGATAGCCAGATGGGGTTATGATACCACCAGACCTACCATTAGAACCATTGCACAGGGGCCAGCGCTGTGGCACAGTGGGTTAACACCCTGGCCTGAAGTGCTGGCATCCCATATGGATGCTGGCTCAAGTCCTGGCTGCTCCACTTCCCATCCAGCTCTCTGCTATGGCCTGGGAAAGCAGTAGAAGATGGCCAAAGTCCTTGGGCCCCTGCACCCACATGGGAGACCTGGAAGAAGCTCCTCGCTCATGGCTTTGGATCGGTGCAGCCCCAGCCATTGGGGCCAATTGGGGAGTGAACCATTGGATGGAAGACCTCTCTCTCCCTCTCTGCTTCTCCTTTCTCTGTCTAACTCTGACTTTCAAATAAATAAATAAATCTTTTTTTAAAAAAAAAAGAACCATTGCACGAAGTTGAAAATGTACTTAACAGAGTCGTATACTTCTCCCTGGGTGAGGAGCAATTGCACCACATTGACAATGAAGCCCAATGCTGAATCACTTTGAGTGCACATGCAAAGAGATCTTCATAACCATGGCCTGGAAATGGCCAATAAGATCTCCTGCTCCTCTTCTTTAAAAAAAAAAAAAAGAAATACCCAATTGTGTTGGTGAAGATACAAAGATTTTCAGCCACATGTGTGTTGTTTGTGGTAACATAAAATGGCACAACCACCACAGAAAACAGTGTCTCTTAATTACATTAAAAATAGATTTTTTATGTGATCTAATACTCTCACTTCTGAGTATACATCTAAAAGTATTGAAAGTTCAATATAAGCAACATATAAATATTATTCACCACAGCATAATTCACTGTAGCCAAGATTTCTAGTGTGGCCTGTACTCACAGTGAAAAGTTATGCAGGCACAGAAGAAAAGGAAATCCTGTGACATGGATGAACCTTGAATATATTTTACTAAATGAAATTAGCCACAAGTATCAGTCCCCAAAGGAAAAATACTGCAATATTCTAATCATATGAAATAAATAAGGTAGTCAGAGGGACTGGCACTGTGGGGCAGTGGGTTTAAGCTCCTGCCTACAGTGCCAGCATCCCATATGGGTGCTGGTTCTAGTCCTGGCTGCTCCACTTCTGATCCAGAACTCTGACATGGCCTGGGAAAGCAGGAGAAGATGGCCCAAGTCCTTGGGCCCCTGCATCTGAGTGGGAAGCCTGGAAGAAACTCCTGGCTCCTGGCTTCAGATTGGCTCAGCTCTGGTTATCTCGGTGTTTTGGGGAGTGAACCAGTGGATGAAAGACCTCTGTCTCTGGCTCTACCACTCTCTGGAACTCTGTCTTTCAAATAAATAATATAAACCTTTAAAATAAGTAAAATAGAATACTAGAAACAGAAAGTAGAAGAGTGGTTATAAATGGTAGGAAGGGTATGCTATTCAGTGGAAATGGAATTTTTAGATTAAAAAAAATCCTAGAGATCTGGTGTGTTTGTGTAGACACATGTATATGTGGCTTACCTTAGAATGACACCTGCCCTTGTGAGATACAGTACTCAAGCCCTCTTCTACCTGACCCTGGATAAGAAAAGGGCTCCCTGTGTTGGTCATATGTCACTCTTCAGGTGCTTGTGAGTAGGGCTTGTGGCAGGCTATTCCCAAAAGAGTAGAGATTCATGACTGGTGCTATCTAGGAATGTTGGGAAGACTGCAATGATGTCTCCTTTCTCTCTCCAGTTTGGTCTCCTTAGTTATCACACTCTCTTTGGGTGAGAATACAGGAAGATACACCAGTCTCTGCTGAGTTTATGATGATGCAAATGCAGTTCAGTCTGTGATTGGATCCTCCTTTGTAAGAAAATGGGCAGCCTCTCATCTTGGCCTGAGACTTGGAAATGCATCCAATAAATATAGTTCTAGTTTTATTTTTGTAGGGCCTTTGTCCAAGTTTATCAGGCCAGAGGATGATCAATAATATCTTTCCAACATTTACATTAGCATTTCTTTCTCCATGAAGAATTTTCCTACAGAGAAAAAACATGAAAGACTGTGATTTTTCTCTTCTATGTCATGGAATTGCTAAAGAAATAATTCCCTCATTAACCATTGGAGTGATCGAAGTGAATCTAAGTGAGCGGTGCACACAGGAGATAGAGCTGAGTGAAGGCAGAAGCTCATAGTGCAGTGGGGAGGCAGACACTCCTGCAGGGAGCACAATCAGTGTTAGAGGGACTGGGAGAGGTTGAACAACATTGAGTGAGGGAGAAATGAGAGGGTTGGATAGAAGAGCAAGATGGAGTTATTCATTTGTGTTCACCAATTTAAACTTAAAAAATTTATTGGATGTATAGGAACATTTGGATAAATTCCTTTTTTCTCTTTCAACATTTCATTTATTTTATTTGCAGTTTGTATTCAGTGCAAATCAATTCCATAACATGGGGAATTACTATGAATCAAAGCATAAGCCCACAAACATATATGCAATCCAAAATAGAGGAACAGCATTAGATATGAAGCAAACAGTCACGTTCATTCACACACACAGTGGACTCAGATCTGGTCAACCTGGTTGTTTCCAGGCAGGTTTGTAAAGATGATAAAGTGTGACTGTGGAGAATAAGATTTCTGCCAGAGCACTCTTAGTGAAGACATTTTCTTCCTAGTACACAGAGTGTGACCTCAGGTACTGATTAGGATAGCTTATGACCTACTAACAAGAAGAGCATTGAGCCCTTGTGAGAACGTAGGCTTCACAAGAACATGCAACTGCTTTTTCAGACATGCTTGTTAGGGTTTGCAACCATGACTGGGAACTACAACCAAGACCATGCTGAACAAAGAAAAAGTTTTAGGGTGAAGAACTGCCAGGAGTATCATCAGAGGGAGAGGCACTCTGGGCTCAGGTGTAGGGCTGGGGTTTCATAGGGAACTTGTACCAAGGGAGGTGGGAGATAGGTGGGAGATGGATTGGAGCAGCCAAACAAATGGATGTGGGATGTAGGCTGGAGCAGCTGGAGAAGATACCTGATACCAGGAGGTACAGTATGTCTGCCTGATTTATAACTAGGGGCAGTTGTGGGAACAGTGAGGCACAGAAAGTCTCTCAGGCCTGATTTGTGGGAAAGATGAGGCTCTCCATAAGCACAGCACCTTTGTGCTTTTGCTTTCTGATGTCAAGAAAGAGTGGGGGAGATTCCTCAGGCCAGTGTGGATTCAGGACTCTCACAATGTTTATCTACTATATCTTGCTAAACGTGTTTCAGAGAATCCTTAGTTCTATGAACACATGCATGTGCTCTACAATAGGCTGTTGTAATCCTTATCAGTAAAGAAACCACACCTGGTTAGTCTGTGCACACTTTCTGGAGGAAGAGACCCCATGTCCTGTTTTTCCTTTCATTTGCACACCCCAACATATAACCTTGGTTATCCAGACTACTGTGACCAAATTAGATATTGGAACATCTAAGCATCAGCATGTGAGCATGCAAACTCAAGATTTCAGGGATGGTCTGGTTTTGAAAAGATTTCTGTGTGTCAAAGTAGTTGTAAAAGATTGGCTGCAGAATAAAATCGACTATTAGGCTTAAAGCTCCCTGTCACTGGTTCACTCCCCAAATATCTACATTGGTCAAGATTGTGACAATACTTAAGGTGGTGTCAAGAACTCTATATAGGTTTCCAAAATGGGTGACAGGAACCCAGTTAGTTGAACCATCACCATTGCTTTCCAGGGTCTGCAGTAACAGGAAACTGGAGTATGGTTCTGGATGAAGATATCAAACTTATGCAGTGTAATGTAGGATTCAGGCATCTAACTACTAGACCTGCCTGCTTCTCTTATCCATATTTTTAAAATACATATAATATATGAAGAGTAATTTTATTTACTTTTAGCTGTGGATTTAAGATTTTTTAAAATAATTATTTATTTATTTGAAAGAGTTACACAGAGGAAAAAAAGAGAGAGAAAGAGAGAGAGAAAGAGCAAGAGATCTTCTTTCCACTGTTTCATGCCTCAAATGGCCACAATGCTCTGGCTGGAACCAGGAGTCAGGAGTTTCTTTCAGATCCCTCACATGGGTACAGGGGCCCAAGCACGTGGACCATCCTCCACTGCATTTCTGGGCATATTAGCAGGGAGATGAATTGGAATTGGAGCAGCTAGGTCTTGAACCAGCACCCATAAGGGATGATGGTGTCACAGGCAGTTTCTTTACCCACTATGCTACAATGCTGGCCCCCTAGCTGTAGATTTAAAATGCATGTAACAATAAAAAATAATGTTAAATGACAATTTTTCTAATGACTGTTGAGATGACATTAAATTGGAAATATTCTGTTTCCCATTTAGCAGATAGACTGGATTAAGGGACAAGGAGATGGGACAGGCACTATGATATAGGAAGCTAATCCTCCTCCTGTGGTACTCATATGGGCACTGGTTGGTCTCCTGGTTGCTCCACTTCTCATCCAGCTCCATGATAATGGCCTGTAAAAGCAGTGGGAGATGGCTCAGGTGCATGGGCCCCTGCACTCACATGGGAAACCCAGAAGAGATCCTGGCTCCTGGCTTGGGATTGGCCCAGCTCTGGCCATTGTGGCCATTTGGGTAATGGACCAGATTATGGAAGAGCCCCCCCCTTCTCCCTGTCTAAAACTCTGCCTCTCAAATAAGTAAATAATAATAGTAACAGATAGAAGGAAAATGATAACTGATGATTGGAAACCCCAGAGAAGAGAGAAGTGAGTCCTCACCACAAAAGAAATCAGGCTAAGACCATCATATTGCAGCAATTCAGGAATCCGAGCCTGTCCAGAACTGCTTCTTATTTGTGACAGTGAACACGACGGAGATAGAGGTGAAAGAGCTGCACCTGCTGAATCCCAGGTTTTGTGTTTCGACTGTTCAATCTGAATAGTGCTGGTCACTGTTTCATCATCCTCTCCACCTTAACACAAACAGACATAAATCCCATTTATTATTTGCTACATAAGCAACACCATATACTTTAGCTCTTCCAATGTTCAGTCATTTTGTGGAGTAACCGAAGATTCATATAAGAGAATAGTTCACTCATGGTCATAGTTGATATGTCAGAATCAATTCATGTTTAGCTGCCACATAATGAGTTAGGAGATGCATTTGAAACTGATAAGGAAATAGTTTTGTATTCTTAAGTTCAAAAATTTATAATCATGTATAATTTCCCACTTTACTCAGACATCTACAGGTTATTTCACAGCATAGCTGTGACACTCCCATATATTGAAATCACTGACTGTTCAGATTGTGTACATATCCCAGTAATTGTGTGGGAAAGACATGTGGAAGGCCAGCACAGGGAAATACTTGAGGGTAATCCCAACCATGGTTTAAATTTTCTATCCATAGAGCCACCCCCTTGGTACAGTTATGACCTTCTCTCCTAGACGTTGGTACAGATGGCCTTGGCTGAGCAAGGATGTCCATATTTTAGGAGTCACATTCAAGGATATGATTATGGATGTACCAATGAAGTTCAGGCCCTGCTTGAGACATCTGAGGGAAAGCTGTAGAGGATGTGATTCTGAAGAACATCTGCTTCATGAGTACTAAGACATATGGATTCTAATTCAACAAAGACTTTTTAGGAAAAAATATAGCATTCACTTATCTAACATTTTAACCCTCAGGTATTCACCTGAGGTAGTGAAAATACATAATATAAAACATTTTCCCAAATCTGCCAGTAGGCAAGGAGATAAGACCAGAGAGTCCTGGATTATATAAAGCAAAAGGTCATAAATGAGATTAAAATAAAATCAGAGAGATGTTTTTCAGATGCAGAATAGGATTGCAAATTGGGAGACAGATTCAGTTTAAAGTGAACCACGGTTCTTCTGAGGTGGAGCAGGACTGAGGCTTTTATAATAAGGAAAGGGAGGGGATGTCCAGCTTTGCATTCTTTGAATATATACAGGGTAGGGTGAGTGCACTGGTTTGAATTGATGCAGGGACTAGCATGTGATTCAATAGGTCAAGCTGCTCTTCTGACATTGGCATCTCATATGGAGTGCAGCTTTGAGTCCTGGCAACTCCTCTTCCAATCTAGATTCTTGCTAGTTTGTCTGAGATAGCAGTGGATAATGGCCCAACCATTTCTGTCAACCATATGGAAGACCTGGATGAAGCTCCTGGCTCCTGTCTTTCATCTAATTCAGTCCTGATGTGGTGGGCATTGTGTAGTAAGCCAACAGATGAGTGATTTCTGCTGCTTGTCTTTCTCAGTCTCTCTGATTCCCAAATAAAAACTAAATTAAAAATGAAGGAGTGGCCATTTGACATAGTGGTGTGACCACTGCTTGGGATGCCTGCATCCCATGTCAGAGAGCCTGGGCAAAGTCCCAGCTCTGCTTCTGACTCCAGCTTCATGTTGGTGTGCATTCAGAGAGACAGTGATGAGGGTTAAAGGAGTTGAGTCCGTGCCACCCTTGTAGAGACCCAGATTGTGTTTCAGGTTGCTGGTTTGGGCTTGGTCCTGCCCCAGTTGTGGCATAAAGTTGGGGAATGAACCAACAGATTTGAGATACACCCCATCTCTACTTTTCAAGTACAAAAATAAAATAATTATTTTTAAAGAGCAACAGGGTTTTCAAAACCTTTAAAATAGAAAGATCAAGCTGTTTACAAATTATCACAAATATATTCACAAAAAATGTATTGTGAATAGTATTCTATTTTTTGTTCAGTCTCCACACATGTAGATGCTTAGAAGGGGACAAGTTTTACAACTTCGGCCTAATAGGAATTGGGTAAGGTTTAGCCTTTATAGTATTTGATGCTGTCCCTGCTTTACTAACATGATATGGATATTGTCATCTTATAATTTGGTCATTTTAAGAGTAGTTAATTTTGAAATTATTTCAAACTTACAGAAATACCATGAGTGAGTCCCATTCATTGAGAATGCCCAGTTATTATACTTTTAGCACTTTTGCCTCTGACCCACCTCAAGCTGGGCCCCTCCAGTGTTCCTTTCTGAGAAAATGTGGGCACCATGGTTCGACGCTGGGCTGTGCTCAGTCTCCCATCCACTCTATGATGGGTGCTATCAACTTGGTACTTAGTGAATTTCTGCCAGATTGATTCACACTCAACCTTTTAAGAATTTATTTAGGTGTGTTCTCATGTGAAGGGAAGGAGTGTTGGGGATCCAGAGTCTCGAGGTTGAGACATTTTCGGTCCCAAAGAGGAAGAAGCCACTTTTGCCGCTGCACCGGCCCATGCCGGCCCTTCCTCCCTACATCCAGCCTGGCCCCGCAGCGCCGCCTCTTCCTAGTCTCCCTCCTCGGCTCTCCCTGCATGTTGCGGGGTCACCAGGCACCTGGGCTGTGGCAAGGAACCCGCCGGAGGCCGGTTGGGCGGGGCAGGTGGCGCGGGCAACATCCTGAAGTTTACATTAAACTTCTCCGAGTGGAACCCATGACTTCTGATGAGGACGCTAAAGTTGTGGCTGAACTGCAGGCACAGCGAGGCCAAGAGGGCAAGGACAGCTCTCATCTGATGAATGGTCCTGTATCTCAAACCACTTCTCAAATTCCATCCCAGCTTTGAGTCAGGTACCAACAACTAAGGTTTCAGAGCTAAACCCTAATGCGAAAGTGTGGGGGACTCATGTTACACTTGGAAGCAAGTAGTGCAGCTGTCGGTTTGAGTGCTACATGGGAGGAGACAGCTGGCCATGGTGCAGACTGCAGCCCGCAGGGATTGGATGTCAGTGGTGATGGTGACAAAAGTCGTGAGAATGCAGCATTACCAGATTTACCTGAGTCAAATCAGACACGAACGCTTTGGCTCTGGATCATGCAGAATACGAATCTCTACCTGAAAATAGTGAAACAGGAGGGAATGAATCTCAACCAGAAAGCCAGGAAGACTCTCAAGAAGTACTTAAAAAATTGGAATTCTGTTTATCTAGGGAGACTCTTGCTAGTGCCATGTATCTTACCTCACAGATGGACAGTGAGCAGTATGCTCTAATTACAATGGTAGCTACCCTTGACTATATCAAGAAACTCAGTACTAGTGTGGATTCGATTGTTGAAGTGCTAAGATCTTTACCTTTAGTCCCGGTGGGTGAGAAGGGAGAAAAAGTAAGGCCAAATCAAAATCGTTGCATAGTCATATTGTGAGAAATATCTGAATCTACCCCTGGGGAAGAAGTAGAAGCACTATTCAAAGGAAATAATTTACTGAAATTTATTAACTGTGAATTTGCCCATAATGATAATTGATTTATTACATTTGAAGCAGAAGCTGATGCACAACAGGCTTACAAATACCTGTGAAAAGTCAAAACTTTTCAAGGAAAACCAATTAAGGTGCAGCTAAAAGGAAGGCAATAGCTATAAACCCATTTTTGCCAAAGAATGGATTTAGGTCTCTCGACATGAACCTTTATACACAGCAGTGTTACACATCATTTATTTACCTCCAGTATACAGTCCCCAACAACAGTTTCCTCTGCACAGCCTGACTGCCCCCAGACATTGTCAACAATGCGTAGCTATTTCGATCCACCCTTGGTAACTCTATTTCCAAATACTGGATTTATACATGGGTTCACGTCTCCAACCTTCAAGCCTGCAGCCTCTCCTCTGACTTCACTCAGACAGTATCCTCCCAGAAGCAGGAAAAATTCCTTTGGCTATAGGAAGAAAAGGGAGGAGAAGTTTACAAGCAGCCAAACTCAGTCTCCAACACGACCAAAGCCTCCATCACAAACTTTGAACTGGGGCTGTCCAACTTCCCCTCATTACCTGGAGCTGCAGGCAATTTGATGACAGGACTTGTTCAAAAACAGGCCATCTAGCTCGGTAATAGGATTCTCAAAGGAAAGGAGCCTCCATGCAGATGCAAGTAGGAATGCTATTCCTGTAGTGGTCCCAAGAGAGCCCTCACTGCTGGCTTCTTGTGCTGTATCAGCAACATATGAATGATCCTCCCACCAGCCCATTTACCTGAGGATCCCAAGGTGGTAGAAAAGCAGAAGGAAACCCACAGTGTGGACACTCTCCCTGTCCTTACTACAACTGCGTGTAAATCGGTGCAGGTGCATGGAGCTGCCACAGAATTGCGAAAGCCCAGTTACATGGAGATTTGTCAGAGAACGTGTAAAGAGCCGCCTTCTTCCCCACTGCAACCCCCAAAAGAGCAAAAGTCAAACCCCCGCAGTTGTAGGAAGGAGGAGAAGAAGCTCGCTGCACCTGTGGAGAAACAGAGGGAGCCCCTGCCCTCAAGTCCACTCCCAGAGTCTCCAAAGACAAGGGAAGGCAGCCTGGGCACCGGCTCTCACCCCCAGCTGTTGGAAAGTGTCTTCACAGAGGACAGGACACTCCCCCCAAGTCTCCTCAGTGAAAATCCTATGTCTGGGAGTGGTTGCATAGAGCTATATTAGCCACAAGTGAAACACTTCCCACTCAGTATGAGAATGAGCCACTGGTTAGGCACTTGCAGTGTCTGTGAGCCCCACAGAATGCCTGCAAATATTTTTTCTTCTCTGAGTCAGATTCTCCCCGTCTAAAAAAAAAACTTTCAGAATTTAATTAATATAAAACTTATTTTTGGTTGGTGCTTAACTGGAGGTGATATGTAAGTCTGATTTTTTTCAGGATAGAAAATGCATTTATCTCAACAGATTCATGTTTTTATTAAGCCTCTGTGTGGTTCTGAATGCAAGCTATATATAGTAAATTTTTCTAAATTAAGGGAACTATGCTGCTTTATTTTTTAAAATAATATTGATCTACAAGTGCATATCTCAGATGCTCCAGCAGATGGCGACCTCGGCCTCAAGCTGGAAGGGGGTTGGCAGTGTCAGGTCGCTGACACACTGGCATGGGAGCTGTGCTTTCATCTAAACTGTTAACAAGTGAGTCCAGCATTTAAAAATACATATAAATATACATATAGGCCTTTTTGGATCCAGTGGGCAGAAAGAA
Organism: Oryctolagus cuniculus; assembly: GCF_964237555.1. NCBI lineage: Eukaryota > Metazoa > Chordata > Mammalia > Lagomorpha > Leporidae > Oryctolagus > Oryctolagus cuniculus. The sequence goes on along the minus strand of NW_027208234.1, from coordinate 201,032 downwards.
CCTGCAGAGCGCACCCTAGAGAAACCTGAAAGCTTTGAGCTTTGACATTCTGCCAGCAAGTACCCAGCTTCTCCCCTCAATTGCAAGTGGCTATTAACTAAAATCAATTCAAAACATGTGAATAGGACCTAAATGAAAATATACTTTTTTGGCCACTGACATGTTGCCAGTATGTTGTATCATGAAATGGTTTTGATCCCTGTGAGCTGGCTGCTTTGGCTCTTGGCCTAGTGCACCTGTTCCATGCACATTTCTGTCCATGTTCCCCTGCCCCCAGGCACTCTCTCAGAAGAGTCCTCATCTTAACTCCATGGGGATGTCTTCCTGAACCTCTGCATCAGCACATGGATTTAAAGGTTATGTAATGGTGAGAGAATGGTGTTTGTGGTTTTATTCCCCTCTTTGGCTGGTGGAGGACAAAAATTGTTGCTCTTTTTACCTCCAAGATGAGGGTCTCATTGATTCACTTCTAGAAGTGTTGTACTTCTGAAGAACAATATAAATTATCTTGTTTTAAAATGCCTAAAAGTATTCTCTTTTATTTATTTGACAGATAGAGGTATACAGTGAGAGAGAGAGAAACAGAGAGAAACATCTTCCTTCCATTGGTTCACCCACCAAATGGCCACCATGACCAGAGCTATGCTGATCTGAAGCCAGGAGCCAGGTGCTTCCTCCTGGTCTCCCATGAAGGTGCAGGGGCCCAAGCACCTGGGCCATCCTTCACTGCCTTCCTGGGCCACAGCAGAGAGCAGGACTGGAAGAGGAGCAACCGGGACTAGAACCCAGTGCCCATATGGGGTGCCATTGCTGCAGGTGGAGGATTAACCAAGTGAGCCACGGTGCTGGCCCCCATCATTTTTCTTTAATTATTCTAAGCAACAGACATTAAAATATTTCCTGCTACATGTAACCATACAGTTTATTCCATGAAATGTTATTTAACAAGATTGAGGTTTTTTTAAAAAAATTATTTCCATCCAATATTTAAAGGCTTGAATTGCATTTAAACTTGAAAATGACTTTGCCTTAACTTTTGTATAAGACAGCTTAGTGTCGCTCCCCCATTCGCGGAGGAACGACACAGGACCCTGCGCTGTTCTTTTGTCTGCTCGGCCCTTCCCGGGTTTGCTGCTGGTTCTTCCCAGGTTGGCTGCCAATCCTTCCACCTCCATGGAAGGGTGGTTCCCCCTGCCACTTTCCCCACTTCTGCGGGGAAGTGGCACACCGCCAGCCGGCTCTCTCGGGGGCTGCTCAGATGTTATCCAGATGTTCCCCTTAGATGTTCTTGGTGCATGTTGTCTCTCTCCTCCTTTATAGTCCTCCTCCATCAATCCCAACTCTGCTACCCACACGCAGAGCACGCTGCTCTCCTACAATCAGGAGCAGGATCAGCTCCTGCAGATTATTGGTCAAACTGGAGGCAGCTGTGTAGAAGCTGTTTACTCCTCTCCCAGCACCATATTGTGGGAGAGCAGATGCATAGAATAAGTCTTAATTCCAGTAACTTAGTCTAGTCCGAGTTGCTCCCCACAGCTTAGAGTTCATGGAGACACCCCGGGATGGCATGAGTGGATCAGAATTACTCAGTTACTGTGTGGATATTTTGTTTCTAGTTTTACCGAGTAAGCATACCACAGTACAAGGACTAGCAGTTTTTGTAATATACCTTAAGGATCTTAAACAGTTGATCTTTTTTCTGATTGTTTAAAAATCCTGTAAATGCAAATAGTTGATACTGTATTAAATATGTGCACTTTGGGAGTGTGCTTTGCTTGTACAGTTGTAAATAATCAGAACATATTAATAAAGGTTCCCTACAGAGAAAATCTGATAAAATTACTGATGTATTATAAATGTTGATGTTGAGCTGGATGTAGATATACTTAATGCTGTGGTTTGAATATTATTTTAATTTGTTGAGTTTTTTTTCCCCCTCTCATACTGGTGTGTTGAACTGATTTTGTCTCTTTGCTGCAAAAGGGAAATGGAAAGTTTTATTAAAAGCTGTGAGATGTTTTTATACTCTCTTTCAAAATATGGAAATGCATATTAGTCATATTTAATGTGAAAGAGTTCTGAAGTACAATGTAGTAAGCAGAAACTGGGAGGATCTTTAAGTCAAAATGGAAAATGATCTACTAATTCAAATCATATATGACTAAGTGTGATTTACCCTGCCAGAGAAAACCTGCCTGGTGTCTCTCACTGTTTCCTTCAGAGAAGTAGTCATTATTCAAAGATGTAGAAATACACATATTGCTAATAAGTTTCAAATGCCTGATTAAGGAATGAGAGAATTAATTTCTTGGTAGCTGTCAGATCGCTGGACCGAAAACCCAGAAATAATTGACTTCAAACCAAACCAAGAGATGCTGTAAACACTCAAAGGGCAAGCTCTGAGATCTGGGGCCCTTTGTGTCACTTCTTAGGAGCAGGTGCCAGGGTGTGCTCAGCCATCCCCGACCCACACATCAGTGGGCTTGTAATAGTAAGTCCTTTCTCAAACATGTGATATTTGCAGCATGATGTGTGTGTGATTAGAGCCAACTGTGGTTGGTTGGTTGCAAACTAAAAGGCTAGAGCTGAAGAGCAGCATGCAGGAGGGCAGTGGGCACATGGAGTGGTGTCAGCACAGAAAAGGGGCTGTGCTGGTGGGTTCTGCTGCCATCTGGACAAGGTCAGTGCACTGTAATTACGACTTAGCCAGTGACCATCTGTTGCATCCAGAGCCAAAACCTTGCTCAGATGTGATTTTTATAGTAAAGGTTATATGCCAAATAACTTTTTAAAAAAAGATTTATTTATTTAAAAGTGAAAGTAATGCAGAGAGAGGAGAGGCAGAGAGAGGTAAACCACTTTGGGCACCACCCACCTTACTTCCTTTGGGCGCCATCTTTGAATTGCCACGTGTGCCTAATTTCCCTTCAGCCACCATCTTTGAGTTGCCTCCTGTGCCTAATTTCCCCACAGGCAGGAAGGAAGGAAGGCAGGCAGGCAGGCGGGCAGGTGGGCAGGCGGGCAGGCGGGCAGGCGAGAAGGAGGGAAGGAGGGAAGGAGGGAAGGAAGAAAAAAATTGTGTTGTGCAACTCATGGGTTTACCATAAATTTAGATAAAGTGGGGGCTGGTGTGTGCCACAGTCATTAAGCCTCTGCCTGTGGCTCTGCTATCCCATACAGGTGCCAGTTCATGTCTTGGCTGCTCCATTCCCAATCCAGCTCTGTGCTAATGACCTGGAAAAGCAGTGGATGGTGGCCCAAGTGCTTGGACCCCTGCACCCATGTGAGAGACCCAGAAAAATCTCCTGGCTCCTGGCTTTGGATTGGCCCAGCTCTGACCATTGTGGCCATTGGGGAGTGAACCAGCAAAGGGAAGACCTCTCTGTCTCTCTCCTGACTTTGTCAAATAAGTAAATATTTTAAAAAATAGATAAAGTGAAATTTTTTTCTATATAAGTTCTGTTCTATAAAGTAAATCAGAAATTAGAGACTAAGCATCATTGGTTTTCCAATGTTCTATAAAACAAAAATTTACCTCTTGTAGATTCTGTCACTCCCCCTCTTCATGGAGGAATGACACAGGACCCTGAGCTGTTCTTTTGTCTGCTCGGCCCTCCCCGGGTTTGCTGCTGGTTCTTCCCGGGTTGGCTACCATCCCTTCCACCTCCGTGGAAGGGCGGTTCCCCCTGCCACTTTCCCCACTTCTGCAGGGGAGCAGCACACCGCCGGCCGGCTCTCTCGGGGGCTGCACAGGTGTTCCTTCAGATAATGTTCCTGGTGCATGTTGTCTCTCTCCTCCTTTATAGTCCTCTTCCACCAATCCCAACTCTGCTACCCACAAGCCGAGTACACTGCTCTCCTCCAATCAGGAGCAGCTCCTGCAGCTTGTCAAGTTGGTGAAAGGCAGCTGTGTAGAAGCTGTTTACTCCTCTCCCAGTGCCATATTGTGGGAGAGCAGATGCATAGAATAAGTCTTAATTCCAGTAACTTAGTCTAGTCCGAGTTGCTCCCCACAGATTCATGCACTAAAGTTTACTTTTTCAAAGAGGGACAATTTTAACAAGAGCCTTCAAAGAATTTTCTATGATGAGCCAAATTCACTATTGTCAGAAAAAAATTAGTAAATTTTAGGAAGGCCTATTAGAATAAATCAGATATGCCTTCTATTCACATGACTTTGTGAGACTGAGAGTGCTTTGTTTCAACCTTTTTTTTTTTTTTTTTTTTTTGACAGGCAGAGTTAGAGAGAGACAGAGAGAAAGTTCTTACTTCCATTGGTTCACCCCCAAATGGCTGCTATGGCCGGCGTTGCACGGATCCAAACCAGGAGCCAGGTGCTTCCTCCTGGTCTCCCATGTGGGTGCAGGGCCCAAGCACTTGGGCCATCATCCACTGCCTTCCTGGGCCACAGCAGAAAGCTGGACTGGAAGAGGAGCAACTGGGACAGAACCAGCGCCCCAACCAGAACTAGAACCTGGGGTGCTGGTGCCACAGGTGGAGGATTAGCTTAGTGAGCTGTGGCGCTGGCCTGTTTCAACCTTTTTCTACTAGGCTGATGAATATTGTCACTTGAAATGTTTTCATTTGAAACTAAATTCTAATTACCAATAATCAATCATTCAAATTAGTACATGATAATACACATTATTTTTCTTTTAGTACATCATAGTGACAAAACTGCAGTAGTACCACATTTATAGTCTGTTCTGGAGTCCTTATTAAAATATTTATTTTTTTCTTGAATCTGTTCTGCTTTCTTAGTTTTATTTTTTTTTTAAATTATTGATTTACTTATCTGAAAGTCAGACTTTTCAGAAGAGAGAGAGGGAGAAAGAGAGAGAGGGAGTCAGGGAGAGTATAAAGTACTGTTTGAAGATTACTTTTACAGTTAATTCTCATAGTACAACACATTAAGGACAGAGGTCCTACATGGGGAGCAAGTACACAATGACTCCTGTTGTTGATTTAACAATTGACATTCTTATTTATGATGTCAGTAATCACCTGAGGCTCTTGTTATGAGCTGCCAAGGCTATGGAGGTCTCTTGAGTTCACAAACTCTGACCTTATTTAGACAAGGCCATAATCAAAGTGGAAGTTCTCTCTTCCCTTCAGAGAAAGGTACCTCCTTCTTTGATGGCCTGTTCTTTCCACCGGGATCTCACTCACAGAGATTTTTCATTTAGGTCATTTTTTTGCCACAGTGTCTTGGCTTTCCATGCCTGAGAAACTCTCATGGGCTTTTTAGCCAGATCTGAATGCCTTAAGGGCTGATTCTGAGGCCAGAGTGCTGTTTAGGGCATTTGTGATTCCATGAGTCTGCTGTGTATCCTACTTCCCATGTTGGATTGTTCTCTGCTTTTTAATTCTATCAATTAATATTAGCAGGCACTGATCTTATTTATGTGATCCCTTTGACACTTAATCCTATCTTTATGATCAATTATGAGCTTAAACTGATCACTTTGACTAGTAAGATGGCATTGGTAAATGTCAACTTAATAAGATTTGGAGTCCCATGACCTATGGCAAGAGAACAAGTTTTTCAAATGCTGTTTAATTAAAAGCATATCCATGGGGTCTTGTATATTTTTTCTTATTTAATCTTTCACCTCTACTTATGGATTGAATTCTTTTTTGTTTGTTTTTTGTTTTTTGTTTTTTGACAGGCAGAGTTGACAGTGAGAGAGAGAGACAGAGAGAAAGGTCTTCCTTTGCCGTTGGTTCACCCTCCAATGGCCGCTGTGGCCAGCGCATTGCAGCTGGCGCAGCATGCTGATCTGATGGCAGGAGCCAGGTGCTTCTCCTGGTCTCCCATGGGGTGCAGGGCCCAAGGACTTGGGCCATCCTCCACTGCACTCCCTGGCCACAGCAGAGAGCTGGCCTGGAAGAGGGGCAACCAGGACAGAATCCGGTGCCCTGACCGGGACTAGAACCCGGTGTGCCGGCACTGCAAGGCAGAGGATTAGCCTAGTGAGCTGCGGCGCTGGCTGGATTGAATTCTTAATTCCATGTGAGGAGAAATGTAGGTCAAACTTTTAGTAATATAACAAAATTGCCTTGCAAAATATAACATGGCAAGAATTTGCATTCATGTGTACTTCTTTTCAAAGCTCAGAATCCTAAACATGTACATCTTTAGGGGTACATATCAGATGCAATTTTTTTTTTACAGGCAGAGTGGACAATGAGAGAGAGAGACAGAGAGAAAGGTCTTCCTTTTCCATTGGTTCACCCCCTAATGGCCACTGCAGTTGGCATGCTATGGCTGTCATACCACACTGATCCGAAGCCAGGAGCTAGGTGCTTCTCCTGGTCTCCCATGTGGGTGCAGGGCCCAAGCACTTGGGCCATCCTCCATTGTACTCCCAGGCCACAGCAGAGAGCTGGACAGGAAGAGGAGCAACCAGGACTAGAACCCGGTATGCCGGCACCGCAGGTAGAGGATTAGCCTATTGAGCTACAGCGGCACCCAGATGCAAATTTTATCTGCAATATCACCTTCTAGCTTATTCACACTATTGTTCTATATGACTCATTTGTAGTACTGCAAGGGGATCCCCCCTCTATTGGACCCACTTCCAATAACACCAACCTTTTATTCATATTTTCCAGTTCACTGTAGTTATTCATTTAATCATACATTGAAAAAGACTCTAAATTCTCATTCACCATGTCTTCTGGTTAAGGATGTAAACTTGGTAACTCCAAACATTTGCAGATCCTGTGGCTGCATCTGACAGAGCATATGACTAGTGTATTTATATTGGTCCAATTAAACTCATCTTTACAAAATCACTTAATATGTGTATCTGTCTATATCTAAAAGTTACACAATTTTTTGTCCATGAATACTTCATATCATCATGCATAGATTGAATATTTTCACATATTCACATCACCATTCCCTGTTCATGTGGAATGGATAATATGACATAATATCTCTACTGATGTCATAAGATTTATACATAGGGGCTGGCACTGTGGCATAGTGGGTAAACCCACTGCCTGCAGTGCCAGCATCCCATATGGGAACCAGTTCAAGTCCTGGCTACTCCACTTCCAATTCATTTCAATAATAATTTCATTTTGCACATTGGAATCAAAGTGTGAACCCAACCACCACTCTCTCCATTCATCTTCTCTTCCAGTTATGATCATAAGGAAGGACATCTATATATTTCCAAGATCAAAGAAAATTAATTTTTCTCCAGTAAGGTGATTACTTAATTATTCTTCAGCTTATTTTCAGTTTTCTCTTATTTTTAATTCAACTTTCTGCAAACTTTTTGAAGTATGCTTCTTATGTTGGTTGCTAAATAATATGAACCTGGCACTGTGGCATAGTGGGTAAAGCCACTGCCTGCAGTGCTGGAATCCCATATAGATGCTGGTTCAAGTCCTGCCTGCTTCACTTCCCACTCAGCTTTCTGCTATGGCCTTGGAAAGCAGTGGAAGATGGCCCTAGTCCTTGAAACCCTGCAATCACGGGGGAGGCCCAGGAGAAGCTCTGGATCCTGGTTTCAGATTTTCTCAGCTCTGGCTGTTCATAGCCATTTGGGCAGTGAACAAGTGGATGAAGACTTCTCTCTCTCTCTCTCTCTCTCTCTCTCCCCCTCTCCCTCCCTCCCTCTCCTTCTGCTTCTCTGTAAATCTGCCTTTCAAATAAAAAAATAAATATTAAAAAAATCCTTCCCTATTCTCATTAGAGAACAGACATGAACTAAATTGAAAAAAAATGGGACTGGTACTGTGGCACAACCAGTAAGCCTGTTGCTGGCAGTGCTGGCATCCATATGGGCACCAGTTCAAGTCCCAGGTGCTCCACTTCCAATTCAGCTCTCTCTATGGCCTAGGAAAGCAATAGAAGATGGCCCAGAACCTTGCGCTCCTACTGCTTGGGAAACCTGGAAGAAGCTCCTGGCTCCTGGCTTCATATCAGTGCATCTCCAGCTGTTGCAGCCAGATGGGGAGTGAACTAGCCTGTAGAAGACCCCTCTCTCTCTGCCACTCCTTCTTTCTCTGTGTAAATCTTTCATATAAATAAATAAATCTTTAAAAAAATTTAAAAATAAAAACTCAATAGTCTCATGGCTTTCTAAAGTTCTGTGCATTTTCCTTCACTTTTTTAAATTAACATGATATCCTCCAGAAGCTAGTGTTCTGTTTTGTTTTAAAGATTTATTTATTTAATAGGCAGTATTATGGAGAAGAGAGGGGAAGAGACAAGGGGGGAAATAGAGAGAGAGGGAGAGAGAGAGTGAGAGAGAGAGAGAGAGAGAGAGAGAGAATATTCCATCCATTGGTTCACTCACCAATGGCTGCTATGTGCAGGGCTGGGTCAAGCTGAAGCCAGCAGTCAGGATCTTCATCCAATTCTCCACATGAGTGCACACTCTCAAGGACTTAGGGCATCTTTTGTTGCTTTTCCAGGCATATTAATAAGGAGTTATCAGAAGTAAAGCAAGCCAGGACTAGAATCAGTGCCCAAATAGGATGCCAGCACTCCAGGCAGCAGTTTAACCTGCTAAGCCACACGCTGGCTCTCCATTTTCCTTCTCTCTTTCCTAAAGAGGAGAAAATATGTATTGATCTATTTTCAGTCTTAGTCTATTTTGTGTTGTTACAAAACCAGTGTACAATGTGTAATTTATAAAGAAAAAGTATATCTTACAGTCATATGAGAAGTCCATGACCAAGAGGCCCCATCAGGAGAGGGCCATATTCCTGTAACTTAACTTGGCAGAAGTCATTACATGGTGAGAGAGAGTGTAAGAGATAAAACTTATCACCTCAAGGTCCTTTCAAAATTGGTGTCAATCTATTCCTGAGGGTTGAAACTATTGTCTTGGGGATTTTTTTTTTTAAGATTTTGTTTCTTTGAGAGGTAGAGCTACAGACAGAGAGAGGGAGAGACAGAGAGAAAGGTCTTCCATCTGATGGTTCACTCCTCAAATGGCGACAATGGCTGGAGCTTGGCCAGTCTGAACCTAGGGGCTAGGAGCTTCCTCCAGGTCTCCTATATCAAGGTAGGGGTCAAAGCACTTGGGTCATTCTCCACTGCTTTCTCAGGTGGCAGAGAGCTAGATTGGAAGAGGATCAGCCAGGACATGAACTGGTAACATATGGGATGCTAGCACCACAGACAGAGGCTCAGCCCACAGTGCCACAGCACCAGTTCCAGGTATTATTAGGTTTTCCATACATCATCTGGGATGATACATGTTAAAGTCAGACCATTTTTAAAATTATATTGCATTTTTATTACTATTCCAATTTATTTGGCCTATAGGTAGAATTTTTATTGTAGTTATTCTATTTCACAGCTATTGAAATTAAATGTCAGTTTTTAATTTTTTTAATTTAAGGTAAACAGATTTCACGTATTTCATATATACAGATTTAGGAACATAGTGATACTTCCCACCTTATCCTCTCTCCCACCCACACATCCCCTCTCATCCTTTCTCTCTAATTCCCTGTCTTATTTTTCCCTAAAGATCTATTCATTTTTTATTTGAAAGGCAAAGTTACAAAGACAAAGGAAGGAAGAGACAGAGAGAGATCTTCCATCCACTGCTTTACTCCCCACATGGCTGCGATGGCTGGAGATGGGCTGGTCCAAAGCCAGGAGCCAGGAGCTTCTTCCCAGTTTCCCATGTGGTTGCAGGGGCCCAAGCCCCTGGGTGATCTGATCTTTTCCAGGCGCATTAGCAGGGAGCTGGATTGGAAGTGGAGCCTCTGGGACTGAAACTGGGCACAGTTCTCCCCACCTCACCACAGTGTCAGCCCTATTTCTCTTACTTTCTACACTGATCTACTTTCAGTGGACTTTTTACTCTTAAGATTCACCCTATACTAAGTAAAGAGTACAGCACTGTTGTTCAGCAGTAGAGACAAGGGCTGTAAACAATCATAAACTCTCAAAATATCAATTTCACTCCTATACATTCCATTTTTTGCTGCTCTATTAGTTACCACAGATCAAGGAGAACATAGGTATTTGTCTATTTGGGATTGGCTTATTTCACTAAATTTAATGGTTTTCAATTGTATTCATTGTGTTGCAAAACAAAGGATTTCATTATATTTTATAGCTGAGTAGTTGTTTATTATATATACATATATATATGTACATATGTATATATGTATCACTTTTTTTATCCAGTCATCAGTTGATGGACATCTAGGTTGAATCCATATCTTGGCTATTGCTAATTGAGCTGCAATGAACATGAGGATACAGATAGCTCTTTCATATGCCTATTTCTTTTTTTAAGATTTAATTTATTTGAAATACAGAGTTACAGACAGAGGTAGAGACACAGAGAGAGGTCTTCTACCTGCTGGTTCATTCCCCAGATGACTGCAATGGCCAGAGCTGTACTGATCTGAAGCCAGAAGCCAGGAGCTTCCTTCAGGTCTCCCATGTGGTGCAGGGGCCCAAGAACTTGGGCCATCTTCCACTGCTATCCCACGCTATAGCAGAGAGCTGGATCAGAAGAGGAGCAGGCAAGACTAGAACTGGTGCTCATATGGGATGCCAGTGTTTCAGGCCAGGGCATTAACCTACTGCACCACAGTGCTGGCCCCTCATGTGCCTATTTCATTTCACTTAGATTAATTCCCAGGATTAAGATTGCTGAGTCATATGGTATATCTACGTTCAAGTTTCTGAGGTGTCTCCATACGTCTTCCACAATAGCTGTGCTAGTTTATTTTCCCACCAATAGTGGATTAAGATGCCTTTTCCCCACATTCTGGCCAGCATTTGTTGATTGTTGATTTCTGTTTGAGAGCCACTCTGACAGGGGTGAAGTCAAACCTCATTGTGATTGTGATTTGCATTTCCCTGGTGACTAGTGATAGTGAGTATTTTTCACTTGCCTGTGGTTTTTAAAATTTTCTCTTTTGAAAAGTGCCTGTAGAGCAGCTCACATTGGTTGCCCAGAGAACCAGCTATATCCTGTGCCTTCTTATGCAGTCACAGAGTTTCCACAGTCTCAGCACACAGGGCTCCCACTGTCAAGGGTTGCAGAGGATTTGCTCCACCTTGCTAGACTGTCTCATTCACAGAGACGCAGACATTCCCAGAGCCTCAACAGTTTGAGCGCTGGAGCCTGTGACATGTTGAGAGATTGGGGGGACCTCAGTAATATGTGGGTGCACAGACTCTAGTGAATTTGCCCAGCCAGACTCAAAGTCAGTGGGAAACATGGAGTTTTCCTTCTGTTAGAATCTCTGGATCTCACACATGCACAATAGCCACCAACCAAATGCTTCCTTCTCCCCATCAGTAGTAAGGTGCATGCATTCAAGCTGCTGCCACTGGTACTGGTAGTAGATGGCATCTTGTCTCAGCCAGGTGCTGGGCAGGTACACAAGAGCTTCTGCATCTTCTGTTTCTGTCCAAAATGGTGCCCACCTTCTCTCAACTGATATTGGGCACCATTGCTTAGTGAACGTAGTGAGAGAAACATGCCCCCTTGTTTTTTTTCTGGGTCAGTGGGTACACTTTCCCCTCAGAGCTCCAGGCCAGGCTCACATCAAAGTCTCCCTCTGTCTATATCACCAGTGGTATGGGTTGCTGCAGTTTGATCTCACCTCACTCTCCAAAGCTGGTGCTTTCTCCTCCTCTTGGCTGCTGGCATCATGTTGTGTCTGTGTTCATGCTGCATGTCTGCATCTTCCACACAGATCCATGGCATTTCTCTCCTGTAGAATTTCCACCACAGTTTTCTCCAACTCTTCCCCAATAATGTACTTCCAACATTTTTTGAAACTAGTTACCACTAGTATATGCGCTTCCCTATTCCACCATCTTGGAATCCTCCAACATGCATGCTTTTTATGGAATTTTAGGTATATAAAATCTGGAGATACTCTATTGAAACATGCTAACATGGCATCCCAAGTGTATCCCTGTATTAAGAGGAACATAGTTAATATCATTGATTTATTTTTCCATTGTTCAGTTGTTAGTGACACGTGATCTTTCTTTGGAATTCTGTAATTAATTTGGGTAATAATTCTTAAAAGTATATTATCTTTACTAACAAATTTTTTAAAAAATCAGTAGCAAATGAATGTCTTCATGAAACTAAGTTGTGTTTAATCATACCAATTAATAAATTGTGAGTGTCCTTTCAAGAATGTCTTTCCAGCCTATAATCATGGTGAAACACTATTTTTGCAGAGGGAGGTTTATTGTTTTTGTTCTTCCAGCTTATATATCTGTTTTTCTGTATACATTTCTATCATAATCTTGTTTTGCACAGTAGAATGTAGGTACAATCCTGACCAGTTCTCTCACTACCACCTTCTTTCATTTTCTCTTCCAGGCATAGATCTATTGACTTCCACATATCTACATGTTTCTAAGACCAGAGAAATTAATATATCTCAGTAACTTGCTTACTTCATCATTCCTCAGCTCATTTTACATTGTGCTTTAGGACCTTTATGAAAATTTGTTAATTAAAATGGAAAGGCAAACACAACATTCATCATTAGAGAATGCACATGAACAAGATAAAGTTGGCATGGTTCTAAGACAATAGAGCCATGTAAGCTGAGAGCAAATTAGTATCTTGTCTTTCTCCCATCCATGTACTAATCAGGCCTGACCCATCTTAGTTTCCAAGATCAGATGAGATTGGGGGTGGGAGGTTCAGGGTTGTGTGGCTTTAGACAGTCTCTTGTCTTTGTGATGCTATAGCAAAAAGACATATTTGTTACATTTCAAATTAAAAAGAGGAAATTTGCTAAATACCTATGAGATGTATTCTGAAACAGAACCTTTATGAGTCATAAAGATGATGTTGTGCATAGTGTTTTAGTTCAAGCCTGAAAATAAACACTCAATATGCTGCAGAGCCAAGAATTATCTAGTGTTAAAACATAAACAGGGGTCAGTGCCATGGCTTAGTCAGTTAATCCTCCACCTGTGGTGCCAGTATCTCATATGGTTTCTCCTCTTCCAGTCCAGCTTTGTGCTGTGGCCCGGGAAGGCAGTGAAGGGTGGCCCAAATGCTTGGGCCCCTGTACCTGCATGGGAGACCAGGAGGAATCAGCTGGCTCCTGGCTTCAGATCAGCACAGTGCCGTCTGTAGCTGCCATTTGGGGGCTTAACCAACAAACAGAAGGAAGACCTCTCTCTCACTGTCTAACTCTACATCAAATTTTTAAAAAAAAGCATAAACCAGTTATTTAGGTTATTTTGGAATTGCTAAAACAGTATGATCTTTGAGAGCTTTTTGGAGCCTGTACTTATATATAGATAAGACCAGGAATGTGTGGAGGACAGAATCTATTATGTGGCCTTAAATAATTCTCCATTCATTTCTCTCAGTGTATTAATGTAGGTTGCACAGACACTTTTTAATGTTATATTTTCAGGCAAATCATTCTATTATACATTTGAATTTTAACCTACTCAAATTAGGCTTAATTGAAGCCCTGAAACCCTTACCAGTAACATAAATTATAGTCAGAGCCAAAGGCTATTCTCTAATCATTGCATTAATTGAACCTTTTGTCATGTCTAAAAAATATTTTTATCTTGAAGAGAAAGGGAGCTAGGAAGAATGAGACATATAGGTAGAGAGAACACTTTTTTGCATTAATTCATTCCTCAACCCCCACAGCAGCCAGACCTGGGCCAAGACTGAATACAAGAGCCAGAAATGTAGTCCCAGTCTCTCAGAGGTGTGATAGAAGCCTAGTTAATTGATTCTGGAAGTCACATCCAGGCACTCTAAAGTAGAACTAGGGTATCTTAATAGGCATCATAGGCTGGAGCTGTGGCTCAATAGGCTAATCCTCAGCCTGCGGCACCAGTACTCTAGGTTCTAGTCCTGGTTGGGGTGCCGGTTCTGTCCCGGTTACTCCTCTTCCAGTGCAGCTCTCTGCTGTGGCCTGGGAAGGCAGTGGATGATGGCTCAAGTGCTTGGGCCCCTGTACCCACATGGGAGACCAGGAGGAAGCACCTAGCTCCTAGCTTCGGATTGGCACAGTGCGACAACCGTAGTGGCCATTTGGTGGTGAACCAATGGGAGGAAGACCTTTCTCTCTGTCTCTGTCTCTCTCACTGTCTAACTCTGCCTGTCAAAAAAAAAAAAAAAAAGCATCATAACCACTACACTAAATGCATAATGCCCATTTAAATGTTTTTCTTTGTCATATTTGAAAGTACTATATATGATTTTCCCCTGGTAATTCCTCTCTGTTTCTATCATAACTCTACTGATGGTTTCTTGTATTTTCCTCCTGAAGCCATCTGCATTCTCCTTAACATTACCCATCTAGGTATTCCCTCTAATCTCCCATTCATCCCAATCTCTGATTCTGCCTGACTGATTTTCCCATTTGTAATCAGACACTTCTCTTTCCAGTATGAACGTCTTCCATGACCTTTAGACTATAGTTCCTTCTCCATCTTGAATGCTTCTTTGTAGCTGTTCAAATAATACCTCACATTTGATGAATCTCAAATGAAACCTGCAGCATTCATTCTTCTTTTTTATTTGTATATGGTATTAGTACAGGCCAGCCATGTCTTAAATCAACATAATGGGATTTTTGTTGGACTCCTCATTTTCTATCAGGTCTAATTTCAGATCTTTCTGTTTCTTTGCCTTTAAATTTGTAAACTCATTTTTTTCATTACTCGATTTCATTTTTACACTAGGTGGACAGAAAGCAATCCTCCTTAATAAAGTTGACAATTAGCTTCACTCAGAACATTTTTAGCAATGCACGTTAAAAATTCATCTTACAAACTGTTCTGCAATCCAAATATACAACAACTTGAAAAATGATGTTTAGAAAACAAAAGCCAATGTAAAAAGACAGATTAAAGGCTATGGAGATGTACCTGGACTCAAATTGAGTTTTCTCCAAAAATTGCTGTATGTTGTCATCTTGCTTACACCTGGTCCCCATGACAGTCTGGTTTATGTAATCTCTGAACTGCAATTCTTCCTGTTCCTTCATGGGTCTGAAGACTCTCATTTCCTCCTTGAATGACTTTGCATCCCTGTTTTCTGCTGAGAGTTGGGACAATGTTGGATTGCTGGTGGAACCAAGCCCACCACAAACTATAAATACACTCTTCTTGACCAATGACTTGACTGAGCAGGTGATGGAGGAGGCTCTGCATAAGAAGGCAGATCTCATCTTTTCCTGCCTTCCACCTATCTTCCTACACATAAAGCATATTACCTGGATGTCCTGAAAGGAGCGCCCGGTGTTCTGGGCTTTGGAGAACAGAGTTGGCATCTACTCTCTTCACACAGCCTATGATGCTGCACCCCAGGGATTGGAAAACTGGTTTTCCAAAGGGCTTGGAGCCTGCACATCCAGGCATATATATCCTTCCAAAGCTCATGGCTATCCTATAGAGGGAACCACTGAGTACAATTCAACATTAAGCATACCCAAGATATGGACAAAGTTGTGTCTGCAGTGAGAGAAGTTGAAGGTGCTCCTGTCACTTCTTTTTCTGCTAGGATTGATGAGGAGAAAAACAAGGATCAGCCTGAATTGTACTGAGAAGTCTTTGATACAGGTGGTGGCTCAGCTCTCTCAAAACATAACTTTACCAGAGAACTGAAATTGAGTCACTGCAGAAGCCTTTGCTCTACATACTGGAATAGGTCGATCATGCACCCTGGATGAATCTGTTGCCCTGGCAACCATGATTGAGCAAATCAAAAGACACCTCAAACTAACTCATATTAGTTCTTGGGGTAGGAAGGACCTTAGCATCGTGAGTCAAAGCTGTGGCCCTGTGTGCTGGTTCTGGGAGCAGCATCCTGCAGGATGTGGAAGCAGACCTGTACCTCACGGGTGGGATGTCCCATTATGATGGTCTGGATGCTACTTCCTAAGGAATAAATGCCATCCTCTGTGAACACAGTAACACTGAATGAGGCTTTCTTTCTGACCTTTGTGATATTCTGGGTGCCCACTTGGAGAACAAGATTAATATTATCTTGTCAGAGACAGACAGGGATCTTCTTTGTGTGGTATAAGGCATGCAGAAACATCAAGATGATACAACCTACAGATTGCATCTCCACTCATGTGGATGTGTAACATGAGTCAGTGGAGTTGATGTATCATTCTGGAAGAGTATCTTAAGATGTATGAGGATGCTTTGAAAAGTTCATGGAAATGTTTATTTTGAGAAAACTGCATAGATTAAAAAATTCACAACATAAACAACTTTTAAGTCCTTTTTCTGCAAACCTTTTGAACTGCCCTTATATTATCTTTTCTAGTTTATCTGGTTCAACAAATGTTTTCTAGTTCATAAGGAAATAACTGAACTACCATAATGAAGAGCAAATATTAAGAAAGATCAACTAAAATCAGTTTACTAAAGATTCTTGGGAAGTAACCAAGGAATTCTCTCCTTAGTTTAATTATAGTTGGGATATGTTAACCTAGATGTCTCTGCCATTGGTTAGTTTTAAAATGTCCTTTAAAACTTGGAATTGAACACCAATTTTTAGGTAGTAGCCAGTTTGGGATGATATGGTCTGTCTCTGTGTCCAGTTCTGTAGATCCACCTAAATTCCAGTCTTTCACCTCAGTTTTAGAATCAACATGAGATTTATTAGGAGGAATTTTTAAAAATATGATTGCTATTCATATTACTATGTCTTTATTGCTTTTCATTTTATAAAAATAAACCAAATTAATAACATTAGTCCAAGCCCTAATCCTTACCCTGGCCCCAGCCCTAGCCTTAGTCCTAATCCTAACCGTAAACCTAATCCTAGATCTAAACCAATTCTGAAGCCTAATACTAGGTCTATCCCTAGACAAAGCATTAACCCTAAATTTGGCCCTCATCTTAACCATAACCTTACCTTCACTCTATAGTTAGCCAAAATCCTAATTGTATCCCAACATGGTGCTTTAACCCGATCTAAACTCTAATCCTATCCCTAACTTTAGCCTTAATAACTCAAGTATTAACCTTAATCCTAATATGAGCCCCAACTCTAACCCTAACACTAATACCAAAACTTAAACCTAACCCTGCCTTAACCCTAACCCTAACCCTAACCCTGGCCTAAAACCTATCCATAGTCCTAACTTTAACTATCACACAAGCTCTAACCATATTCCTAACTCTGGCTCTAACTCTAAAATTTACCATAGAACTAAATATAACCCTAATCTTAAACTAATTTTAAATCTCTCCCCAACACTAATCCTATCCTTCTGCTTAGGCCTAACCCTAAAACAAACTAGCATTCAGTGTGAACTTGAACATAGTCCTGAAGCTAATTTTAATGCTATATCTAACACTAGCCTTAAACTAACCATCATGCTAACCAAAGACTAAGCTTTATCCTAGTGATGATGACCCTAACTTCAACTATAACTGTATATTATATATAACCACAGCTCTCACTCTATATTATATATAGATATATAACCATTTATAACCATATATAAAAATATATATTATATATATATATAATGTATATAAAACCACAGCTCTAACTCTATCCCTAGCCCTACACCTAAACTTATCCCTAATCCTAGCTCTATCCCTAGGCCTAACAATAGTCTTAACCCTATCTGTAACTCTAATCACAAATCTAATCCTAAATATAACACTAGTCCTAGACCTAATCCTTATTCTAACCCTAAAGCTAAACATAACTCTATGTGTAGCCCTAACCCTAAGCCTAGCCCTAACCATAACCCTAACCATGGCTTTTAATCTAACCTAGACCTAAGCCTAAACTTAACAGAACCCTAATCCTAAAACTAGCCCCAACTCTTGCCATAAGCCTAATACTAACACCGACACTAAACATAAACCTAGCTCTAAATCTTACCCTAACCCCAACCCTAACAATAGCCTTAATAATAGCACTCATTCTAAACCTTAACACCAATCCTAGCTCTCATCCTAGTCCTAATACTAACCGTAGCACTCATCCTGTATCTAGTCGCACACTTACTTCTAACCCTAAATGGCAGAATTTGCATTCACATGAACTGTCAGGGTTTATATACACTTGAGTAACTGAAATGGTCAGAGAATCAGAAAGAGAGCCCAAGCCCTTTTGTGTTTGAATGGTGCCATCCTTAGTCACCAATTCTGAAAACACCCCATTTTCAAGCAAATTGTTGTTGAACTTCTAGGTGTCACTGTGGTGATACATATGGGAAGGCTTGTGGCATAGGATGAGGAAAAACTGCAACTTGGCAAAAAAAATTCAGAAAGCATCAGTCAGTTATTGAAGTCTAGTAGAGGCTTTATGAGTAACTGCCATGGATTGGTCCTCCAGTCCTAGTGTAAACTTTGTTATAGGAGGAAAGCAAACAAAATGCAGAAAATGTATCATTTGAAACATATTAAGTGGAAAAATCAAATATAGAAGGCAGGTCAAATGAATTTTATTGTCTACAGATAAAAAAATGAGCTGAATGCCAACAGTGGCTGTGCTTTATGATGAAAGATAATATCTGAGTAGTACTTGTGAAAATAAACTGCACCCTCTCAGGGAGGCCTGGAAAAGTGGTGCTCACAGTCAAGAACGTAGATGTAATGGCTAAAACACTCTACAGAAAAAGAAAACCTTGGATTTGATCCCAAGTCCAGCTCTAGACAACTCTTTTTTTTTTTTTTTGGACAGGCAGAGTGGATAGTGAGAGAGAGAGAGAGAGAGAGAGAGAGAGAAAGGTCTTCCTTTTGCTGTTGGTTCACCCTCCAATAGCCGCCGTGGCTGGCGCGCTGCAGCCGGCGCACCACGCTGATCTGATGGCAGGAGCCAGGTGCTTCTCCTGGTCTCTCATAGGGTGCAGGGCCCAAGGACTTGGGCCATCCTCCACTGCACTCCCTGGCCACAGCAGAGAGCTGGCCTGGAAGAGGGGCAACCGGGACAGAATCCGGTGTGCAGGCGCTGCAAGGTGGAGGATTAGCCTAGTGAGCCATGGTGCTGGCCCTAAATAACTCTTGAAACCACAAAAGAGAAAACAGGCATTTTGCATTTTTCCCCATCAGAATAGCAGCAAAATATGCAGTCATGGGAGCAGAGAGGAAAGGGAGGACTGAGAAACAATGAGCAAACCTAAATCTGTTTGTGATTTAATGGTGCTGTGACTTTGCACCTGTTCTCAAACTGCCCATTTTAAAATAACTTTATCTTTTTATCTTCTTGTGGTGCATTGGCTTTGGGAAGTGGGTTGGCATGGGGACACAGGAAGTCACCTGGACCATTGGCCACCTTGTGGGCTGCCTTAGATGCTGGAACTGAAGGCATCAAGATCAGCAATGGGGTCCAGCTCTGAGATTAGATCTGAGAACTCTGGGGCTGGCCGAGGTATATCAGCTTCCAAGCAGGTCCTGGAGGCTGGGGTGCCTCAGCTTGCCAGGCTCTGCCAGATTTCCCCAGGTGCCAAAGTCTGTGCTGCAGGACAGGGTGCTGATGCGTCCCTGCCCCCACTCCTGGCTTGCTCCCACCACTTGCCTCATAGCAAGCAGTGCTGGTTTCTTGAATGGATTCAATATTGTGTACATGGCAGCTTAATTTTCTGACTTTGTGTTGACTCTGAAACCAGATGCTATGGAATTATAGAGATTTACTGTATTTACCCAGAGTAACTGAAATGCTGTTTGTAAAAATTCACCTGAGTATTCATTTTAAATACATAATTCAAGGTTTAGATGGTTTCATTTTTAGATGCTTAATTTTGG
Organism: Oryctolagus cuniculus; assembly: GCF_964237555.1. NCBI lineage: Eukaryota > Metazoa > Chordata > Mammalia > Lagomorpha > Leporidae > Oryctolagus > Oryctolagus cuniculus. Next base: position 181,306 of record NW_027208234.1, on the reverse strand, counting down.
TAGCAACCACAATATTTTGACAAAACTATTTGTAGAGAGTTCTTTCAACCATGAATTCATATAATATAAAATGGGTGTTGTGACTGATGTTATCATTTACTGCTGACACTGTATGTTCATGAAAACCGAGGAACTCAATAGCAAAACCTGCCCAGTTCAGTAAGAGGTGGAGCTCACTTGTGCTTTTCATTCCTTCCCAGCAGATGTCTCCCAGACTTGTTTCCATTACAGAAAAGATTCCTTTTTTGCAACATTTTATGTTTTCAGGTGGGAATACTGCTTTCATTTTATAACCACAATGCTCTTCACAAGTGCCAGTAGTGGGAGGATTGAATAAATGCTGAGATCCCTTTCAATGCCAGCTCAGTAAAGTAGAATAAACAGGAAATCAGATGTCATTTAAGGAATTTTTTCCCAAATGTACAAGGTTTTTTATATATAATATATTTTATTATATTTATATAATTATATTATATTATATTCATTATATTATTATATTAATATGTTATGTAATATTTATTTTATTATATATATAATAAAAGAACAAGCACTTGCCAAAAACAAATACAGTGCCAATCTTAAGTGATTTGGAGTGCTAGTTTATTGTGTTTTATATCTCAGCGTATCAATTATATTCTTTTGTATGCATCAAATATTACATAAGAATGTAAAATAGTCTTTACAAAAGAGAAGTAAATATAAGAAAAGTAAATATTACTAATATGCAGCAGTACATATTTATTATTTGCAAATGGTTCAAAGATTACAAGGCCCATTATTAGTAACAACACATGTGAATCATGACTTAGCAACATAGAGTGTAAAGGAAGTTACATATTTATATTAAAACACACATGCAAATGTATTCCAGTCTCTCTCAAGCACTCACCATACACACTGCTTTAGAAGCAGGAGGCATGAAGCTATAGCAGTTTGAATATACACAGCATACTGAAATATCTCAAGCATGAAAACTGTACCTAATTTGCCATAATAGTTTCTTTCTTCAAGTATTTGGATCTGAACTCAAGCAAAGAAAATAATAAACACCAATGATTTTCATATTATGAAAATAGAAACAGGTTAACAGTTGTAAAAATCTTGAGAAATATGGAGCTTATGAGAATGAGAAATGCATTTCATAAAAAAGGCCATAGTGGATCTATTTCATTGGGGCTGTATTTTTTTTTTTAATTTAAGATCTCTGTCTCTTATTCTTCCCCCTCCCTCTTTGTAATTCTGCCTTTCAACTAAGTAAGTAAACAAATCTTTAAAAACAGATGGACAGATATGGCTGCACATACCCAAAGGAATAGATACACAAAGGGAGAACGTTGGATACATGTAGTCTCCAAGTGCAGGATTTGACTGGTACTGAACAATCAGTGGTAGGATGACAGCCGCACTGCAGTTATTTTCAGATCAGTGGCAACCCTCAATTCCACAATCCAACTTGAAAAAGTTAGAATTTAAAACTCTCTTTTCCCACTCAGGGATTACCTGAGCCACATGTACTGAAAAGGAACTAAGAGGGAGGATCTTCAAGCACATGTAGTCATCACTCAATTTCAAAGTCAGAGCTTTAAATGCTAAGGTTAGTCTGAAAGATATCAGGCCCTTTTAGCTTCTTAGGGAACACACACTATATCTTTATTTTTTAAGAAAGCTTTTATTTAAGAAATATAAATTTCATAGGTACAACTTTTGGAATATAGCAATTCTTCCCCCCATACCCACCCTCCCAACCCTAGGTCATCCCACCTCCTACTGCCTCTCCCATCCCATTCATCATTAAGATTAATTTTTAATTATCTTTATATACAGAAGATCAACTTCATACTAAGTAAAGATTTTAACAGTTTGCACCCACACAGACACACAAAGTATAAAGTAATGTTTGAAGACAAGTTTTACTATTAATTCTCATAGTACAATTCATTAAGGACAGAGGTTCCACATGTGGAGCAAGTGCAGTGACTCCTGTTGTTGATTGAACAATTGACACTCTTATTTATGATGTCAGTGATCACCTGAGGCTCTTGTCATGCGCTGCCAAGGCTACGGAAGCATTTTGAGTCCACAAACTCCGTCAGTATTTAGACAAGGCCATAAGCAGAGTGGAAGTTCTCTCCTCCCTTAAGAGAAAAGTACATCCTTCTTCAATGGCCCCTTCTTTCTACTGGGATCTCACTCACAGAGATTCTTCATGTAGATCTTTTTTTTTGCCACAGTGTCTTTGCTTTCCATTCCTGAAATGCTCTCATTGGGTTTTCAGCAGCTCTATGTTTTTAAGAATTATAATTCTCGGGCCAGCACTGTGGTGCAGTGGGTTAATGCCCTGGCCTGAAGCACTGGCATCCCATATGGGTGCTGATTCAGGTCTCGGCTGCTCCACTTCCTATCCAGCTCTCTGCTGTGGCCTGGGAAAGCAGTAGAAGATGGCCCAAGTCCTTGGGTCCTCGCACCCATTGGCAGACCAGAGGAAGCTCCTGGCTCCTGGCTTCAGATCGGCACAGCTCCAGCTGCAGTGGCCATCTAGGGGGTGAACCAGTGGACGGAAGACCTTTCTCTCTGTTTCTCCTTCTCACTGTCTGTAACTCTAACTCTCAAATAAATAAAATCTTTAAAAAAATGAATTATAATTATCTATACAAAGCTGCAAGTAAAGCTAGAACAAGCCTGTGACAACATCTGAGAACATTTGTACTATGAGGTTCCTGAGTTAAAGGGATTTAAGTAAATAGATGTGGTTGATTTCCAATGAATCTTTATTTACAAAAAGAGGTGAATCTTGTTTTTTTTTCAGAATATCTTGCACGCATGTTATTACCCATTTTACGGATACCAATGTGTGCCCCACCACATTTTTCAAGTGAAATTTCAAATAAAACTTTCAAATCTTTAATTACAAAATAAGGTTTCTTTCTGCTTTTTTTCTTTTATTTTTTAAGTAATTCAAAATCTAAATATGATTAAGAAATTTTATATTTGACTAGGGTAGAATTACCAAGTCTTTAAGATTTTCAAACATTTTATGGTATCTACAAATCTAAGCAAGATGATAAATAGTATACATAATACATATTTGGGAATTTTGAAGAAGTCATTTTATTCTTTAGCTTTAGATATGTATCATTGTCTCATAGGAGTCAGCCTAACTGGATTCTTTAGCTGTCTTTTCTTCCTGGGGCATCTCAGTTTCTGGGAAGCTTGCTTCTGAATTTTGGAAAGGAAGAACTTTTGGTGTGGACCATCACTCTTTCAGCTGGGGTTGGCTTTTGCTGGTTCAGAGCTTGCACTCTTGTCCAAACTCTTTTCTTCCTCAAACTGCCAGCTGCCTCCATGAAAAAAGGAAAAAACAGCAGCACCCTAGGTTCATTTTCTTATTCATTCCATGATGCTATGTTATCTCTTTGTCCTAATGTAGTAAGTAGCTGATCTAATAATCTAACAAATTTTAATTGGCTAACACAAATGTGTTAGAGGAAGACCTGACCTTTTTTTTTTTTTAAATAGGGAACTCTATGCTGTCTGTCTTGATCCAACTCCTTGGTGACCTTAGCCATGAGAATTTTAATCTACAGGCTCTGGGAAGACACAAAACTCATGAAGTGTGGGATTCCCTTGTCTTTTTTTTTTTTTTTTTTTTTTTTTTAGTGCCTGTTTGTTGAAGGACATAACAGTGACTGTTGAATGACAGAGTGGCTGCTTTTGGAGGTAGAAGCACACAAGTGTCCGAAAAACAGCATCTAAACAGGAGATGAAGTGATTTGCTCTTCACATTAGTTGGCAGGTGCATTCTTTTTCAGAGAGTGAAGATGATACAGAATCCAAGTTAGAGAGGGCAGTTTGTAGGGAGGGAGGTGCGGTTGGGAAAATGAGCTTAGGGTGAAGCCTTTCTAATAGTGTTCTCACAAGCATGCATCCAATAAAAGCAATTTGAAAGATAAAATTTAGCCATTCCTTAGCCATTTATACTCTAGGGAAAATGAGAAGACTTGGTATATGTACTTTAGAAAATAACATTGGCAATCTATCACAGATTATCATTTTTATTATAAAATTTTAAAATTTAAAAGCCATGTTTCTTTCCACCGTGACTATTATGGACATGCATTGGTTGTTCAACAAGTATTTGGTTTTTTTTTTTTTTTTTTTTTTTTTACAGGTCTGACTGTTTATTGTGGGCAGGGGCTCAAGAGCTCTTGGTGGGGCGGGTGCGCTTCCTCTTCACCATCACGGGCTTCTGGCTGCGCAGGATGGCGCTGGCTCTGCGGATGGCGGCCATGCGCAGGTCGGGGCGGTACTTGTTCTTGCGAATCATGTGCCGGATACTGCTGAGCGTGGCCCGGGCGTTCTTGTTGATGGTGGTGCGCACGTACGAGGTGGCCGGCTTCCGCTGGCCGGATCTGCGCTTCATGACCACCACGACGCCCTTGCCGTCGGCCGCCGGCTCCACGCCCACGGTCTTGCGGTGGATAAGCCCGTTGTAGCGGAACGAGTTGCGGGCCTTCAGGTTGTTGGGCTCCGTGCTGTACGTCTGCTTGTTCCTCTTGATCAGGAAGCTGGAGCAGTTGCGCACGACCATCCACTGCAGGTGCGCGGACATGGCGGCGGCGGCTCCTCGCGCCGAGGCTGCCGGAGACGGAAAGAGCAACAAGTATTTGTTGAACCCAATAATAAACAATTGAACAGATGAGTAAAAGCCTATTGATGAATTTCTTGAGAAAAAATAAATCAAGGATTGGATTAAGATGGAGGAAGAGAGGGAGCTTACTGTTGTAGAAGATAGTATGAAAAAAGTGGAGAGAGTACAGTCTCAAGGAAGAGTTAGGGAAAAAATGGCAGAGGAAACTCCACACAAATTAGAGGGACACTGTGGACCATGTGCAGGGTGTGGACATGCACAACTCAGAAACCCAGCAGCCAAGAACCTCAGCAGCAGCTCAGGAAGTGAGACCAGACTGGAGCAACCCAAGCCACTGGTGATGAAGTTGCAGAAAGATCCTGGTGGGAATCCAGCTAGGAGCCCTAGGTAGGACAGTGTACCTGCCATGTTTCTGTCTCCCTGACCACCCTGAAACTGGCATTCTGTAACAAGCTGATAGAGAGCAGGCATCATTTTGGACATATGTAATAGATGCACCAGTGTCTGTACATTCAGCAAACAGCAGAGCAGAGAAACTTGAATTTGGTGGGGAGAACTGATGGGGGGGCTGGGTGCTCATGACTGTGGGAGGCTTGTGTGCTGGGACTGTGAGAACACTGATGCTGTGTGGGAGGGCTCAGGGTGTGACTGGGACTTTGGGCAGTCACTGTGGGAAGTTGCATGTACTCAGGGCTCACTGATTACCTGGAGAGAATCACTGCATATCAGTCTCCCACATATGTGCTAGGGGTCAGAATATGTGTGGAATCCACTGCTGCTTTCCCAGGAGCATTACTATAACTGGTTTGGAAGTATAGCAGCCAGAATTCAAATCAGCACTCATATAGAATCCCAGTATTGTAGGAGATGGCTCAAACCCATTATTAAACAACAGCTCCCTCTCCTGTCTTCTGTGGTGAACTATTTCTAACATGCTTACTATTTTAGAATTAAGTGTTGTTTTATTGGCATCTTATGTATTGCACTATAAAATTTAATTTATCAGGTACATTTTTCCTTTTTCTTTTTTTAAAAAAAGATTTATTTATTTACTTGAAAGAGTTACACAGAGCGAGAAGGAGAGGCAGAGAGAGATAGGTCTTCCAACTGCTAATTCACTCCCCAGTTGGCTGCAGTGGCCAGAACTGTGCCTATCCAAAGCCAGGAGCCAAGCATTTCCTCCGGATCTCCAATGAGGGTGCAGGGGCCAAGGATTTGGGCCATCTACTACTGTTTTCCCAGGCTATAGCAGAGAGCTGAATCAGAAGTTGAGTAACTGGTACTCAAACTGGTGCATATATGGGATGCTGGTACTCTGGGCAGAAGCTTTACCCACTATGCCACAGAGCTGGTCTCATAGTATATTTTTCAAGGATTTTTTTTTTTTTGCTTTGACTTTCGTTCTTTAAACAGCATTTTTTTAACTTTTCTTTAATGAATATAGATTTCCAAAGTACAGCTTATGGACTGCACTGGCTTCCCCCACCCCCACCCCCGATGACTTCCCTCCCACCTGCAACCCTCCCCTTTCCCGCTCTCTCTTCCATTCATATCAAGATTCATTTTCAATTTTCTGTATATACAGAAGATCAGTTTAGTATACATTAAGTAAAGATTTCAACAGTTTGCACCCACATAGAAACAGAAAGTGAAATATAATGTTTGAGTACGCGTTATAGCATTAAATCTCAATGCACAGCACATTAAGGACAGAGATCCTACATGAGGAGTAAGTGCACAGTGACTCCTGTTGTTGACTTTACAAATTGACACTCCTGTTTATGGCATCAGTAATCTCCCTATGCTCCAGTCATGAGTTTCCAAGGCTATGGAAGCCTTTTGAGTACTCCGACTCTTATCTTATTTAGACAAGGTCATAGTCAAAGTGGAGGTTCTCTCCTCCCTTCAGAGAAAGGTACCTCCTTCTTTGAAGACCCATTCTTTCCACTGGGATCTCACTCGTGGAGATCTTTCATTTAGGTGTTTTATTTATTTTTTTTATTTTTTTAATTTTTTTTTTTTTATTTTGCCAGAGTGTCTTGGCTTTCCATGACTGAAATACTCTCTCGGGCTTTTCAGCTGGATCCGCATGCCTTAAGGGCTGATTCTGAGGCCAGAGTGCTGTTAAACAGCATTTTGAAAAGAAGTTTTTGGGGCCATGCAATGGCATAGTGGGTAAAGCTGCTGCCTGCAGTGCCGGCATTCCATATGGGTATGACTTTGAGTCCTGGCTGCTCCACTTCTGATCAAGCTCACTGCTATAGCCAGGGAAAGCAGTAGAAGATGGCCCAAGTGCTTGGGTTCCTGCACCCACATGGGAAATTCAGAAGAATCTATTGGCTCCTGACTTCAGATCAGCCCAGCTCTGGTCATGGTGGCCATCTGGGGAGTGAACCAGCAGATGGATGATCTCTCTCTCTCTGCATCTGCCACTCTGTAATTCTGCCTTTCAAATAAATAAATAAGTCTTGAAGAAAAGAAGTTTTAGACTTTAAGTGTAAATTATCCCTGTACTCAGTTATAGATTTTAATTTTTTCTTGTATCTAGGAAATCTTTGCCTAACTTAAAGTAAAAAAATTTCTTCTATGATTTTTTTTTCTGGAAGTATTGTAGTTTTCAGAACTACAGTTAGATCTGTGGCATATTTTCAATTTTGTAAATAGAAGCTATTTTATTGGAAATTAGTATCTCATTGTGCTAACACCAAGTGTTGAAAATGCTAGACTTTCTCCCCTGCACTGCAATAGTGCCTCTGTAGAAAACCTGTTCACTGTTTGTGTTTGGGTCTTCTCTGGAACCTCTTTTGTGTTCCAGTCATCTGGCTTTCTGTATGACAACATCACACTTTAGGTTAGTATAAATTTATAACACTTAAAAATCATCCCTTTGATTTTATTATTTTTTCAGAGTTATTTTGGCTATCCTAGATTCTTTGCATTTTCATATGCACTTATATCAGCTTGTTACTTTAAAAATAACCAGGTTGCTAAATGAAAGATCTCTGTGAGTGAGATCCCAGCAGAAAGAATGGGCCATCAAAGGAGATACCATTCTCTGAAGGGAGGAGAGAACTTCCATTATGATTATGGCCTTATCTAAATAAGATCAGAATTTGTGAACTCAAGAGGCTTCCATAGCCTTGGCAGCTCAAGATAAGAGCCTTGGGTGATTACTGACATCATAAACAAGACTGTCAATTATTAAATCAACAATGGGAATCACTGTGCACCTGCTTCCCATGTAGGATCTCTGTCCTCAATGTGTTGTACTATGTGAATTAATGGTAAAACTACTACTCAGGCTGGCGCCATGGCTCACTGGGCTGATCCTCTGCCTGTGGCACCAGCACACTGGGTTCTAGTCCCAGTTGGGGTGCTGGTTCTGTCCCGGTTGCTCCTCTTCCAGTCCAACTCTGTGCTGTGGCCCAGGAAGGCAGTGGAGGATGCCTAAGTGCTTGGGCCCTGCACCCACATGGGAGACCAGGAGGAAGCACCTGGCTCCTGGCTTTGGATTGCAGCAGTGCACTGGCTGTAGTGGTCATTTGGGAGGTGAACCAATGGAAGGAAGTCCTTTCTCTCTGTCTCTCTCTCTCTCACTGTCTAACTCTGCCTGTCCAAAAAAAAAAAAAAAATCAGGCAGACTTTATTTTTTTTTTTAAAGATTTTATTTATTTATTTATTTATTTGACAGGTAGAGTTACAGACAGAGAAAAAGAGAGACAGAGAGAAAGATCTTCCATCTGCTGGTCACTCCCCAAATGGCCAGAACTGGGCCAATCCAAAGCCAGGAGCTTCATTCCAAGTCTCCCACCTGGGTGCAGGGGCCCAAGGACTTGGGCCATCTTCCACTGCTTTCCCAGGCCAAAGGAGAGAGCTGCATGAGAAGTGCAGCAGCAGGGACTCAAACTGGAGCCCACATGGGATTATGGCACTGTAGGCAGAGGCTTAGGCCATTACACCACAGTGCCAGGTCCCAGACTTTATCTTGAAACTTAACTTTACTCTGACTGAAGTTATCCCATCTCACAGATATTCATCTGCATGTTCAGGCTGTTGAAACAGGATGTGGTATAAAATGCTAATGGACCACATGATTTGTGAGCTCATTTCCTTTAGCAATAAAATTTTTTGTATGATATGTTATGCCCACTTAGATTGTCCCCAAAGACCACCAAGGAGCCTATACCGTTGTAAAACACATGAGTTTTATTGCAGGTCTGGGCTTGGGTGATCAACTATCACTGATGCCATGGGTCTGATTGAAAGCCCCAACTTCAGTGAAGGGGGTTTTTATAGGGTTTTCAGAGACAATCTATGCATTCTAGCACCATTCAGCAAACCATCTCATTCCATGGGAAATTCAAAGAACATCTCTTAAAACTGATTAGTGCATCCAGCGGCAGGCATGGACCTATTAAAAGTGGTGGGATGGCTTTTGGGGTTGATGCCTTTTAAAATGATTGGCTAAAGTATAGGGTCTGAGCCACTAGGGTATATGTGCCAAACTGCAGGGTCTCAGGATATAATCAGTTACCTTAAGTGCCTGAAAAGACACCTGAAACTTCAGGTATCTCCCTGCTATCTGATGATTGGCTGTTGCTAGGTGGGGTTTATTGCAAGGGGAGTTCATTTATTTATTTTTTCTTTCATGAGCTTCAGGGTTCAGGGCTCAGTCAGGCCCGAGTTACAAGATGGAGGCCTATTCTAAAATAGCTGTGCCTTGATCCAGGCTCAGGTCTCTCAGAGATACAACACAGTCTACTCATACATTCACCTATTGAAGAATATCCTGTTTCAAAATTTAGTTTGATTTTTATATTACTGCTCATGTGGAAATTTGATTTCTTCAATCATTGCAGTTGGATAATGTTTGCATTATGGATTAGTCCGGATGTATTCTTCCTCTTTGTCTTTTGAAAAGTGTGTAGAATTACATTGATTTCTCCCACTTTTTCTCCAGTTTTATTGACGTCTTCATCCTGTCACAATGAAATTGATTATGAAAACAGGCTGGTGTTCAGACATCGGGATAGACAAGTGCTTTTGGGAGCTTGGCTCAGGGGCAGTGGTGTGGCTTCTTTATGTTGACACTATCCTTGCTGACAGAGGCCATGCCATGCACTGAGCAGTGCTGTGGGGCCTGCTTCACCATGTCTGAGATTAATTCTAGGCAGCCAAGGCATGAGCCAAAATTTGCATGGAGCTAAGGCCTCACAGCCAGCATGATTCATGTAGTAACCAGTCCTGAAGTGAGCAATCCTCTGCCTGCAACAGGAAGTCCACCAGAGGCACACTCACTGTCCTCTGTGAGACATGGGGAACTCCTGGCCACACTGCCATGGGTCCTTGCCCCTTGTAGAGACTCCAGCTCCAGGATCCACCTCTGTCACTATGGGACTCTCCTTGTTCTCTGCAGTGTGCTGGCAACCCAGTTTCCTGTAACAGAGAATGGGGAGCCATGCTGGGGTCATGCTGAGGTCAAGGTGGTCAAAGTCAGAGGGGCCTCTGGGTCCATGCAGGAGGTGCTGCAGATCCTCAGGCTAAAGTTTTATTGATTTTCAAGTGCAAATGATCTATGGCCTGACCAGAATCACTCCATTTTGTCCCTGATTGTCCTCTATTTTTTTCTAACCAGTCCCACAACTGCTAGCTACTCAAAAACTAATCTTCTGAGAGGTTTTTTGTAAGTTTATTTACATTAAGTACTGGAAAACTTGTTAATATCCCCAAGATAAGCATAATGTTGCTTGCTCTAGCTCCTGTAACAAATGCTTGGCTTTGTAATTAACTTCAAGATATGGTTTTGGCCTTTAGAAGCTTAACCTTGAGCTCCTTCAGGGCAGTATGATTTGGAGAGCACACGCCCCTGTGCAGCCACTGGCTTTTAGAAATAAAAGACTCCATAATTAGGCCCTGAGACTTCAGCACTTATTAATATTTCTGAAATTAATAATCTGTGTGGGTTCTTGCCATGAATTCAGAGACAAATTCTGAATACTGGCTCAAATAGACCAGATGATAAGCTGAGTTTTTAAGCTTTTATTCAGTGAGAGAAACACATAGGAGAGTGAGGGCTCTATCTAAAGGAGAAAGGAAAGTTTGGAAATTAAGTAGGGGCCATACCAAGCAGGGAGCAGGCCAAGAGCTGTGGACTTGTCCTGTGAGGCCCACACCATCGGGGAGGGTGAGGCAATGGTGTTCTTCCACAGGAAGCACCAGGGACAGGCTTCAGTGAACATGTCCACCTTTATTAATGACCATGTACCCTTTCAAAGGGCAGGCAGAAGGGGCATAACTAATTCAGGGCAACCCTAACTCTATAGGATAGAACCAACACTGGCACCAATAAGCATCTCCAATTAGCTTGAAGGTCTCATAGTTAGGGTAGCTTTCCAGGTGGGCCTGGAGCACCCCCACCAATAGTTTACCTAATTGGCAGAAGGTGGGGGTGGGAGAAAATGTGCCTGAGGCTCCCACCTCCCACCATCAGTCAGGCTAGCCACATGGGCTAGGCAGAAAGTCTCACAGGATCACCCACATCTCCCCCCTTTGTTTTAGGGCAAGTGTGACTCTGCTTAGCGTGGCACAGCAACAAGCCGCAGCCCACAATAAGCTTTAAATTAAATTGAAGAATGCCTAGCATGGGGATTAAGGGCAGGGAGGAAAAGAAGGGCAAAGGGAAAAAGGCCAGGCCCACCATGTTTCAGGCCTTTGTAATTGGCAGGCGATGCACAGGTATGGGAAAGCAGGGGCATGAGATCACACGGGGGCTGGGGACAGTGTGATGAGGGTGTAGCCTTCCAGTTCTCAAGTCTAATGATATATGACTGCCTGCACCATCCCCCCTTCAGAGACTCCATTCCCTTAATCCTAGGGATGTTGAAGGGTGTAGAATCATCACATCTTGTATAGCTGCTTCCTGTTTATGAGGGATGTAGTGCAGGCCCTGCCTGTCCTTGGTCTGGAAGTCTCTATCTCATCTAACAAATTCTCTTTGTGAGCTGGAGCAATCTTGGTCACCACCAATGTCTGTGTCCCCTGCATGGTCAGTGACTCACAGAAGTTGTTGAGTTCTGGAACATATGTTTGTTAATTAGTATGAACAAAACTGGAACATGACCAATTGTAAATGGAGTGCCCCTTTAAGATGAAAAGACCACATCCTACAGACTCCCAGATAGTGGGTGGTGATATAATATAAACCCATTTAGCTTGAGTATAGAGAATTATAGGAACACATTAGGAGTTTTATTGTTAATAATAGAGAGAATCAAAGAGGCAGGTACACCATGCCTGCCTTCAGGCGCAGCACTCTTGATGTGAGGAAAGCAAAGGCTTTACTTTCCTTTTTGCTTAAGATCTCTGGCTTACAGGAATAATCAGGCATGTCTTTTGAGTACATCTGTGAGGACTTGCGAGGTAGACATTAATCCTAATTTTACCGAGGTAGTCATGTTCAGTAGCACCTGGTAAGGTCCCTTCCATTTAAGCTGTAGCCCATCTGAAGAGGATCTCTTACAGGAATAATCAGGCATGTCTTTTGAGTACATCTGTGAGGACTTGCGAGGTAGACATTAATCCTAATTTTACCGAGGTAGTCATGTTCAGTAGCACCTGGTAAGGTCCCTTCCATTTAAGCTGTAGCCCATCTGAAGAGGATCTTTCTATGAATGGCTTGTTCAGGGAAAGGTGCTGAAGTTGGTCTGTAGAGGGTCAGCTTTCAGAGACTGGGTCCAGGGTTTGGCATTTCACGTTGCTATCCACACAGGCTGCAGAGTGATCTCTGGAAAGCACAAGCAAAATGTTTGCCCATCATTATGAGGGGATCAGGCCCCTTCCATTGTTGGGTGGTTGGGTCCCTCCATCAAACCAGAGGCAATTGGGTTGCACCTGTGAAAGGTCTCCAGTGTCTCACTGCTGGTGGCTCTCCAGGGGGTGAGACCTGTAAGAACTTTATGGTGAAAGGAGCAAAGTTAATACACTGATAGTGGGGGTACCGTACTCTCCCCTCTGTTTTTTAAGCATAGTCTTAAGGTCCTGCATGGGAAGTTAGTGCACAGTGACTCCTATGGTTAATTTCACAATTTACACTCTTTTGTGTGCTGTCAGTGATCACCCAAGGCTCTTGACATGAGCTGTCTAGGCTATGGAAGCCTTCTGAATCCACAAACTCCATCAATATTTAGGGAAGGCCGTAAGCAAAGTGAAAGTTCTCCCTTTGAAGAGAGTACATACTTCTTTGATGACCACTTCTTTCCACAGGAGTCTCACCCAGGGAGACTCTCCATGTAGGCACAACTTTTTGCACAAGTGTCCTGACTTTCCATGCCTGAAATGCTCTTGTGGGCTTTTTAGCCAGACCAGAATGCCTTTAGGGATGACTCTGAGGTCATTGAGCGTTACTTAGAGCAATTGCCATTCTATGAGTCTGCTGTATGGACTGCTTCCCATGTTGAAGCATTTACTACTCTTTAATTCTGTTGATATGATCACTTTAACAATTAGTGCCTCCTATATGACCAATTTAAAACTTAATGCAGTCAAATACAGTCACTTTTAAACTTAATCATATATATATATATATATAAATATGTTAAAACTTAAGATGTCACTTTCACCATCTAGCCCAAGGGCCAGATTTGATCAAATCATAACTCCTTTAAAACTCAGTTGTTTTAAACAATTAGAACTTAAGAGGCATTAGGAGAACATAGTAGATTACTTTAAAATAACACAGAATCTATCTCTTTAGTTGTTCAAAAGTCGGGAAATAAAACCTTAAATTTAAGACCTGGTGCATTGAATCAAATCCCATAATTTTAAGAGTCAGAACTAGGGAAGAAAGAATAGCACCCACATGGGAGACCAGGAGGAAGCACCTGGCTCCTGGTTTCAGATCAGCATAGCATGCTGGCTGCAGCGCGCCAGCCGTAGTGGCCATTTGGGGGGTGAACCAATGGAAGGAAGGCTTTCTCTCTGTCTCTCTCTCTCACTGCCTAACTCTGCCTGTCCAAAATAAATAAATAAATAAAAAAAATAAAGAAATCAACAAATGACAAAACTGATGAGGATGTGGAAAAAAGTTACCCTGGTCCACTGTTGGTGGGAATGTAAACTGGTGCAAGCCACTGTGAAAGACCGTATGGAGATATCTTACAAATCTGATTATAGGCCTACCATTTGATCTAGCCATCCCACTCCATGGAATTTACCCAAATGAAAAGAAATTAGCATATGCAAGAGTTATCTATAACCCCATGTTCATTGCAGCACAATTCACAATAGCTGAGATCTGGGAACAATCCAGATATCAATCAATTGTTGACTTGATAAGAAAATTATGGTATATACACACTATGGCGTACTACTCAGTTATTAAAAAAGAAAGAAAGAAAAAGAAACCCTGTCTTTTGCAACAAGATAGATGAAACTGGAAACCATTATACTTAGTAAAACAAACGAGTCCCCGAAAGACAGATATCCTATGTTTTCCCTGATCTGAGGTAGCTAATAGAGTACCTAAAATGTAATGTATTGGAGTTAGATACACATTTTGAGATTTGATGATTGTTTAGAGCCCTTGTCTCTTCCATTGAGGAACAGTGATTTTTTTTTTTTATTTTTTTGCTTCATACTATTTGCTGACTTGTTGAACTCTTACTTAGTGTAGGGTTAACTATACAATCATTAAGTAAACTGAAAACAGATTTTGTAAAAGTTAAGTGGGAATGTGAGAGGGAAGAGAAAGGGTTGGACTGTGTGTGGGAGGGAGGGTATCAGGGGAAGTGTCACTTACTTTCATTAGTCTGTATATATGAAATATATCAAACTTATATTAAATAAAATTTTAAAAGGAAGTAAATATTAAATTTCAAAATATTTATACCAATAACAAGGAGAATTTTAAAGGTGTTTATATATATAATATATATGTGTGTGTGTTTAATTTATGACATTACAATATAAATGTACATATATATAATTTATAATATAAATATATAGAGCAACCTTTTTAAATGTTTATAATGTATTTATCATCAGAAAAGAATAGCTCAGCTTTCTGTAATAATCCAGTTTCTGATCATTACAAGAATGAAGAGTAAGCCACCAAGTTGTAGCTCATAATCTCTGTTTCTCTGTGTCTCCAAGTCTACCAACCTCTAAAATTAAATAAACATACATAATTCTGGGATAGAAATCACATTAAGATCCCACTATTTTCAGGAAATATACTAGTATCTAGACACACAGTGGCAAATTTATCTATGTATAAAATATATGTATGTTATATATGTTACATATATTCATATATATATATATTACATTGAGGAGAAAGAATTATTACCCTTGGCTAAAATGGCCCTGAGACACTGTGTACCTGATAGTTTCCAGGGCAACTTACAGAATGTTGGGGGTGATGATGATCTTACAATAAAAGTGAAATCACCATGGCCATGGTACATGACTTTTCTATGCATGTATGTTTTCTCATTTTGGAGTCTCTTCATGTGAATTGATTAATGGCAGAAAAATTTTTTCACATGCATTAAATTGAAATTTTACTGTATGAATTCTCTGATGTTAGTTGATGTTTAATTTCTTGTTTTCTTTTTTTTTAAGATTTTTATTTATTTGACAGGTAGAGTTACAGACAGTGAGAGAGACAGAGATAAAGGTCTTCCTTCTGTTGATTCACTCCTCAAATGGCCACAATGGCCAGAGCTGCACTGATCTGAAGCCAGTAGCCAGGTGCTTCTTCCTGGTCTTCCATGTGGGTGCAGAGGCCCAAGCACTTGGGCTGTCTTCTACTGCTTTCCCAGGCCACAATAAAGAGCTGGATTGAAGAGGGGCAGCTGGGACTAGAACTGCCACCTATATGGATGCCAGCATAGAAGGTGGAGGATTAACCTATTGCTCCACGGTGCCAGCCTGATGTTTAATTTCTGGCTATGGTTTTTTGAGCTCTGTTGCACTTGAAGGATATCACCTTTTTTGAGTTGCATATTTATGCAAGCCTGAATTCTATGAAAATATACTTCCACATTCATTACACTCCTAAGAAACCACTTGTGTGAATTTTCTGATGTATAATGCCATTTCTGACAAATGGCTTTTTGTCACACTAATAATATTTCTGAACTTCATTTTTTTTTAACAATTTAATTTTTTTATTTGAAAGACAGAGTTAGAGACAGAGAAGCAGAAAGAGGTCTTCCATCTGCTAGTTCACTCCCCAGATGGATGCAATGGCTGGAGCTGCAGCAATCCAAAGCCAGGAGTCAGGAGCTTCTTCTGGGTCTCCCATGTGGGTGCAGGGCCATCTTCTACTGCTTTCCCAGGCCATAGCAGAGAGCTGGATTGGAAGAGGAGCAACTGGGACTAGAACCAGTGCCCACGTGGTATGCAGGCATTTTAGGCCAGGGCTTTAACCTACTGTGCCACAGCGCTGGTCCCAACCTTTCTTCCTTATGGGAGTGCCTATTGTATGGGATGTAATTTCCAGCAAAAGGCTCTGTAACATGGTTATGTTGATTTTGGAAAAAGTCCTTCACATTCATTATATTCTTAAGTTCTCTCCCTTGTTTGATCTACATGTTATGAGGTATTCCTTCTGACAAAAGGCTTTCCCACATTTATTACAAGATTTCCACCATGTAATAAATTCTCTGATGTTATATTGTGTGATTTTGGCAGAGTTTTCCAACATTCATTCCATTCATAAGGTTTCTCCCCCATGTGAATTCTGATGTTTTATGAGGTGTTACTTATGGATAAAGGCTTTTCCATATGCATTATATCCAAAGTGTTTTCCCCCATATGAATTAGATGATGTGCAATGAGGGCTGAATTATGGGAAAAAGCTTTCCAAGTCATTATGTCCAAAAGGTTTCTCTTCCTGTGCATTTTCTGATGCATTCTGAGATGTGACTTATTGCCAAGGGCTTTTCTACAGTCACTGCATTCATGAAGTCTCTCCCATGTTATAAATCATAGCTCATATCATACCACAGATTCACAACATGATTTATAAAGGCTTTTCCACACTTACTAGATTCATAAGGTTCCTGCCCTGTATGAATTGTTTTGATATGAGTATAACTTATAGAAAAAGGCTTTTCCACAGTCATTACATTTACGAGGTTTCTCTCCGGTGTGAATTTGCTGATGTTTCCTGAGGCCTGACTTGTGTCCAAAGGCTTTTCCACAGGCATTACATTTATGAGGTTTCTCCCCTGTGTGAATTTGCTGGTGTATGATGAGGTGTGACTTTCGTCCAAAAGCTTTTCCACAGTCATTACATTTATGAGGTTTCTCCCCTGTGTGAATTCGCTGGTGTATGAGGAGGTGTGACTTTTGTCCAAAGGATTTTCCACAGTCATTACATTTATGAGGTTTCTCCCCTGTGTGAATTCGCTGGTGTATGATGAGGTTTGACTTTTGTCCAAAGGCTTTTCCACAGGCATTACATTTATGAGGTTTCTCCCCTGTGTGAATTCGCTGATGCATGATGAGGCTTGACTTTTGTCCAAAGGCTTTTCCACAGTCATTACATTTATGAGGTTTCTCCCCTGTGTGAATTCGCTGGTGTACGATGAGGTCTGACTTTCGTCCAAAGGCTTTTCCACAGTCATTACATTTATGAGGTTTCTCCCCTGTGTGAGTTCGCTGGTGTATGAGGAGCTCTGACTTTCGTCCAAAGGCTTTTCCACAGTCATTACATTTATGAGGTTTCTCCCTTGTGTGAATTCGCTGATGTTTCCTGAGGCCTGATTTGTGTCCAAAGGCTTTTCCACAGTCATTACATTTATGAGGTTTCTCTCCTGTGTGAATTCTCTGATGTTTCCTGAGGCCTGACGTTTGTCCAAAGGCTTTTCCACAGGCATTACATTTATGAGGTTTCTCCCCTGTGTGAATTCGCTGGTGTATGATGAGGTCTGACTTTTGTCCAAAGGATTTTCCACAGTCATTACATTTATGAGGTTTCTCTCCGGTGTGAATTCGCTGATGTATGAGGAGGTTTGACTTGTGTCCAAAGGCTTTTCCACAGTCATTACATTTATGAGGTTTCTCCCCTGTGTGAATTTGCTGGTGTATGATGAGGTTTGACTTTTGTCCAAAGGCTTTTCCACAGTCATTACATTCATGAGGTTTCTGCCCTGTGTGAATTCGCTGGTGTATGATGAGGTTTGACTTTTGTCCAAAGGCTTTTCCACAGAAACTACATTCATGAGGTTTCTCCCCTGTGTGAACTTTCTGTTGTTTCCTGAGGACTGACTTTTGTCCAAAGGCTTTTCCACAGTCATTACATTCAGAAGGTGAATTAAAACTGAGTGATTTTCCACAAGGTTTACATGTGTAAAGTTTTTCCCTTGTATTTAGTCTCTGGTTTATTGCAAGATGTGACTGGTGAATGACAGGTTCAACATACATAATGTACTTATAAAATTTCTTTCTTGTGTGAGTTTGTTGATGCATATTGAGGCTAGAATTTTCATGGATAGCTTTTTCTATTTGTGTTGCTTTTCCAAAAGTGACAGTTGACTTATTACAGTTTTCTGCCATATGAACCCTCTCAGATTTACAGAACATCTTTCTTGTGAAGACTTTTGCTTGTCCAGTGGGTCCAAATGGCTGCTTCATGATGTGAATATTGTCAAGCTGGCTAGGAGGCTCACAGAACTGGAGAGATTTTCCAGGTATCTTAGTGTTATCAAATTTCTCTCCAGCCTGTAGTTGATCAGGCCCACTGGGGGGATACACAGTGTGACATTTATTGCATTCCTCAGGCTTCAATCCTGAATAGATTCCCTTTTTAATAATCAGTGTTGGAACATGGCTTGAATTTAAACTAAGTGTTTTTCTTAATTCAATTCTCTTGAGAGCTGATGTCTTGTTATTTTTCATAAAATCCTGATTCAGATTTTTGTCCTGACTTTCCTGGTTGATCCTAATCAGGTCATCCCTTTTCATGACCACTGAAATGAGAAAAAAGCAATCATGTCACTGAATCACATGTAACTGTTTCTCCTGCCATACTCATGTAAAGGGAATGAAGTTACTTGTTATCCAAGTGGCATAAGATGTTCACAAAATCAGTATGAGGTACTTATTTGTGACCATTATATGGTTTTTCTCCTTAATACATTAATATACCATGAGGTTTCCCAATGTTCAAACATGATCCTTTTTACTATGGGAATTTGTTAAGGATGGTAGAATGACATTTGTGCTATGATGTGCGGGATGCCTGCATCTCAAAACAGTGTTGGTTTGAGCCTTGGCTACTCTGCTTTCAGTACAGCTCTCTGCCTATGTAAACTGGAAGGAAGCAGATAATGGTTCATGTGCCTGGGAACCTGTGAGAAACCAGGGAAGACTAGAGGGATTCTAGAGTTTTGGCTTCAGACTAGTTAGACCTAAGTGTTGCAGGCATCTGGGAAGTGAGCTAATAGAGGACCTCTTTCTCTCTCTCTCTCTTCTCTCACTATCACTCTGCCTTTCACAAAGATGAAATAACTATAAAATATTTTAAAGAATGGGCAAATATTTAATACAAATATTCACCCACTACCTAGCAACCATTTTTTTCCTTGTGCTTTTTCTCCAGTTTATTTTTATAAAAATTGTGTGCTTTTTGCTTCTCTGATATCTCAACCATAAACATGAAAAAGTTTTACTGATCATTTACTTGCAGGTGGAGAAGAGTGAAATGTGCCTGTACTTTAAGCAGGACAACATTTAAGGAGTAGGATTTGAATCTATGAGTGTCTCATGCTCAGTCTTCCTAGGTAAACATCATTTGTGGGATTTTTCAAATGAAAAATGACTTTGTCTCTACTCTATGACAGCTTCCCCAAATTCCTAAGGACACCCAACACCTTCAGCTTCTCAGAAGTACAACAGGTACAGAAAATTCCCAATATACCACTTTAGTTAAACACTCCCAATCAGTTTGAAGAATTTGTTTCTGCAAACCGGGAATTGCTCATCTTTGAAAAGTGTTTTCTAACTCATTCTGAAATCATCAGTGCTGGTTACCTCCTCTAAATTCTTTCTAGAAACATTCCTGTGTGATAATTTGAATTTCTGGAGGCTTTTGATCAGTTGCCTCCTATTTTCACTGAAAGCTTCATTTCCTATGCTTTTCTTATCTTTTTGTTTGCTTATTTTCAATGATACTGAAAAATAAGAGAAATCATACTTCAAACTCCACCCTTAAAGAAATCTGAGCCACTCAACATAACCCCATGAGGCTACTTGACCTTGGGTCTCAAAATCTCAGTATTTTCTTGGTGAGTCTAGGATCACTTATTTTCATGTTTTATGTAAGTTCATGCTTAGTTTAGGATTTCTTTTTTTTCAAAGATTTACTTTATTTGAAAGCTAGAATTATAGAGAGAGAGACAGAGAGAAGTCTTCCATCTGCTGGTTCACTCCCCATATGGGCACAACAACCAATGCTGGGCCAAAATGAAGTTAGGAGCCAGGAGTATCTTTCTTGTCTCCCACATGGGTACAGGGGGCCAAAGACTTGGGCCAACCTCTGCTCTTTTCTCAGGTGTATTAGCAGAGAGCTGGATTAGAAGGGGACCAGCTGGGACTTGAACTGGCACCCATATGCAATGCTAGTGCTACAGGCTGGAGCTTTAACACACTGCACCACAGTGTCATTCCTAGCTTCATAATTTCTGATGTCACAGCACAGAGGCTTACTCATGACCATGTTTTATTTTTAAAGATTTATTTATTTATTTGAAAGTCAGAGTTACACAAAGAGAGGAGAGGCAAAGATAGAGTAAGGTCTTGATCCAATGGTTCACTCCCCAATTGGCCACAATGGCCAGAACTGTGCTGATCTGAAGCCACAAGCCAGGAGCTGCTTCTGGGTCTCCCTCAGGTGCAGGGGACCAAGGACTTGGACCATCTTCTACTGCTTTTGGAAGTGGAGCAACTGGGTCCCAAACTGGTGCCCATATGGGATGCTGGTGCTTCATGCTAGGGTGTTAATTCACTGTGCCACAGCGCCAGCCACATGACCATCTTTTAGCATTTACTTATTTGCTTACTTGAGAGTCAGAGAGACAGAATGAGAGATAAAAACAGACTGAAAAAGAGGTTTGCCAACTGTAGGCTCACTCCTCAAATGTTTCCAACAGACTATAATTTTCTTATTTATTTGAGAGGCACAGAGGAAAAAAAAGAAAGAGACTAAGAGAGAGTTCACATTTATTGATTCAGTCCTGAGCAAGTCCTATGCCTGGGCAAAATCATGAGTGGGAACTCAATCTGAGCAATGAGTTAGAAATAAGTTTCTGGGGGCTGGCATTGTGGCATAGCATAAAGCCACCACCTGCAGTGCCAACATCACTTATGGGTACCAGTTTAAGTCCTAGGTGCTCCACTTCTGATCCAGCACTCTGCTATGGCCTGGGAAAGCAGTAGAAGATGGCCCAAGTACTTGGGCCCCTGTACTTATATGGGAGACCTGGAAGAAGCTTCTGGCTCCTAGATTCAGATCAGTACAGCCCCAGCCACAACAGCCAATTGGGAAGTGAACCAGTGGATGGAAGACCTCTCTTTCTCTCTCTGCCTCTCCCTCTTCTCTCTCTCTGACTTTCAAATAAATAAATAAATCTTTAAAAAAAAAACCAGAAACAGCCTGGCATGGCAGCTCAATAGGCTAATCCTCTACCTGCAGCACCGGCACACCAGGTTCTAGTCCCGGTCGGGGTGCTGGATTTTGTCCCAGTTGCCCCTCTTCCAGGCCAGATCTCTGCTGTGGCCCAGGAGTGCAGTGGAGGATGGCCCAGGTCCTTGGGCACTGCACCCGCATGGGAGACCAGGAGAAACACCTGGCTCCTAGCTTTGGATCAGCATGGTGTGCCAGCCACAGCACACCGGCCATGGTGGCCATTGGAGGGTGAACCAATGGCAAAAGGAAGACCTTTCTCTCTGTCTCTCTTTCTCACTGTCCACTCTGCCTGTCAAAAAAAAAAAAAAAAAAAAAAAAAAAAACACAGAAAAATTAATCCTAAAAAAAATAAGTTTCTGTATGTTGCCTAACTAACAAGCACTGAAGGAACTAATAAGTGCATGAAGGGAAAGGTATGAAAGTGTAGAGAAGGACAAGTTAGAATTGGGGGAATGTATCAAACCTAGATAAAAGCCTTAGTAACATCAGAAAATGACTGGATTTTTTTTTTTTAATCAAAGAACATCTTCACTAAGAACAAAAGTTAGGAAGATACTGGTATCTCTAAATGCCTGTGTCTGATGCACAAAACCAGCTGTCATCAGGAGTAAGGCTTGAGAAAATTTCATGGAAAGAACACCAGTCAACATCTGCACACTTTCTGCCTTGGCCTCCCTGTCTCTTATGTGCAGACTGACCTGAAAGGCTCAGATTCAAGCATTCATCCACGATCCATGGCTCTTCTCCTCGCTCCAATTTGAAGATCAAGTCAGGTTTGGTAATGCAGTGCCCTATTAATGGAAACAAAGTAAGACTTTGTAAAATCACTATCTTGGGTTATTTAAAGGGCTACAGCTTGGTTCAGGAGCTATGCAACAAATGTTCCAATTTGAATCTTTTGTTAGATGGTAGATATTCGGATTATTCATGGACTCAAATTCTAATCCTGTCCAATATTAAACATTATAAAGTGTTTCCTTATTTGTCAAATAGCAAGAAAATGTTATCACTGGGCATGTGATGGGTGTCACTCACCCAAGGAGAACAGGCTGCTGTAGGTCTCCAGCATCACATCTCTGTACAGGATTTTCTGAGCGTTGTTCATTTTCTGCCATTCTTCCCACGTAAAGTACACAGCCAGGTCTTCAAATGCTGTCATCACCTATAATAATACACTTCCAGTCAACATGTTAACTCTGTCACAAAATAAACACTGACAGTTGTGTATGGATATGAAGGAAAAAAGGAAGGATATGGTTTCACATTAGACTTGTGGAGTGTTTAGAAAGCCACACGGAGCATTCAACAGAGTCAAACCCATGATCTGCAGGCTGTGAGATATGCCCAAGCTGGAGGGAACCAGGAGGTTCAAATCACAAAGGCCACATCTGTCAAGGGGAATTGCACAGCAGGCTAGAAGAGGGGCAATACTGACTCTTGACTGGGCAATGTTAAGGAGAAGTATGTAGAAGCATTGAGAAAAAAGGCAAGAAACCATCAGTGAAACTACGATGGGAATGAACAGAAAACAATTTCCAGGAAAACACCATGCATATCATTTCCAATATGTCAGAGAAAAAATATATTAAAAGACAGGGCAGACATTTAGCTTAGTGTTGTTTATGATGCCACCTCAGAGTGTCTATGATTTCCAATGCCAGCTCTAGTTTCTAGCTCCCAGATAATGCAAACCTGGGGAAGTAATGGTGATGTCACCAATGAAGGAGGCCTAGATTCCATTCCTCAATCCTGGCTTCAGTCCTGCCCCACCTGTTTGGTATGGTTATCTAGGAAGTGAATTAATGTGTCAAAGCTCTCTATCTCTCAGTCCATCAACTTTTTTCTCTATCAAGCTAATAAATATTTTTTTAAGTAAAAGAGAAAATACAGGTAAGACAAAGAATACAAATTAGCTTTTGCCCTTGTCTATGATTATTCTACTGATAAACAATTGAAATAACATTATACCTAATTAAAGTGAAAGCAATGAAAATACTTGCCCAAAGCATTCAAATGATAAACATTTGAAATAACATTATACATAATTAAATGAAAGCAATGGAATTATTTGCCCAAAAAGAGAACCTGGGAATGTCTGCAGTACAATCTGCATTTGTGACTCACTGAGAAAAATGCTTAGAGATTCGTTTCAGAACCTGCAATAGTCACCAGAATTGTGATCCAGCAGGCTAAGCCTCCACCATCAATGCTGGCATCCCATGTAAACAGAGGACTTGAGTCCTTGCTGCTCCACTTCCAATCTAGTTCCCTGCTAATCTGAAAGAGCAGTGAAAATGGCCTGAGTATTTGGACCCTTCCACCAATGTGGGAGACCCATGGAGTCCCAGGCTCCTGGCTTTGGCCTGGCCCAGTCCCAGCCATTGTGGGCATTTGGGGAATGAACACTAGATAGAAGATATATCCTTTTGTCTCCCTGTCTCTCCCAATCTCTGCAAGTCCACCTTTCAAATAAATAATCTTAAAAAAATAAATGAGCCTCCAGTAGATTCTTTTCTCCACACATTCCTTATCCTATTCCAGAATCCAATTCAGCTTCTCAAAGGTATTAAGAACTCCATTACTCTAACAATTTGAAAACAAACTTAACTGATTTGTGTTCCAGCACTAGGTAACTCTTCCTCTTGCAGAATGCTAAGTGTTTACTTCATAGGTAGCACTAAAACACTGTTCAGTACATCATCTATGTGTAGAATGTTTCAGACATGACCCCAAAAATGTAGCATATTGTGCTTAGTTTCAACTCAATTCATGTAACAAATATATATTTTGCTATAGCAACAGAAAGACAAGAAACCAAACTGCATTATTATAGATGACAGTAACGTTTCATAATCATGCCAAATTCATAATTCATTTCTGTATATTCTGTGATAACAAATTTTATGTTTATTTTTCTATTTTAAAATTTTGTAAAGATTTATTTATTTATTTTGAAAGTCAGAGTTACACAGAGAGAGGAGAGGCAGAGAGAGAGAGAGAGGTCTTCCATCTGCTGGTTCAGTTCCCAGTTGGCTGCAATGGCTGGAACTGCACCAATCTGAAGCCAGGAACCAGGAGCTTCTTCTGGGTTTCCCACATGGGTTCAGGGGCACAAGGACCTGGGCCATCTTCCACTGCTTTCCCAAGCCATAGTAGAGGGCTGGAGCAGAAGTGGAGCAGCCAGGTCTCAAACCGGTGCCTATATGGGATGTCGATGCTTTAGACCAGGGCATTAACCCACTGAGCCACAGAGCCAGCCCCATATTTTCCATTTTAATTAACTAGTATACTGGGACTGGCACTGTGGCTAGCAGGTAAAGCCACTGCCTTCAGTGCTGGCATCCCATATTGGTGCCAGTTCAAGTCCCAGTGGCTTCACTTCCAATCCAGCTCTCTGCTATGGCCTGGGAATTCAGTAGGAGATGGCCTAAGTCCCTGGGCCCCTGAACCCATGTGGGAGACCCAGAAGCTCTTCAATTCTAGCTTTGGACCAGTGCAACTCCGGCCACTGTGGCAAACTAGGGAGTGCACCAGCAGATGGAAGACTCTCTCTCTCTCCCCCTCTGCCTCTCTGTAACTCTGACTTTCAAATAAATAAAAAAATTCTAAAAAAATAAATAAATAAACTAGCATTAAACACCTAAAATGAGTACTGACAAGCTGGGGAATAATTTAAAAAAAAAAAACACTTACAGGTGATATATTAATTTTCTTTCCTCTTAGAAACATGTGGAGGACCCAGAATCATACCTGGGAGAGAAGGTGAATGGCAGGAGTTCAAAGAAAACTCTGGAGGCCAACGCTGTGGCATAATGGGTAAAGCTGCTGCCTTCAGTGCCAGCATTCCATATGGGTTCTGGTTTGAGTACTGCCTCCTCAACATACAATCTAGCTTTCTGCTATGTCCTGAGAAAGCAGTGGAACATGGTCCAAGTCCCTGGGCCACTGCACCTGCATGGGAGACCCAGAAGCTCTTGGGTCTTGGTTTTGGATCGGCTGAGCTCCAGCCTTTGCAGTAATTTGGAGGGTGAGCCAGCAGATAGAAGACTTTCTCTCCCTGCAACTCTTTCAATAAATAAATGAAATCTTTAAAAAAAAAAAAAACAACTCTGGTTTCCTTCTGCACTGAACAGTGGGAAAAAAAGGATATAATAGAATGAATAAAGAATAATAAATACATTAACCAAGAAAACATCAGCTTCACTGTGGAGGAATAATCCTGTAAAAATAGAAATACATAGGAAAATGCATCCACCTATATTAAGTAGCAGAGATTAAACAGAAGTTAGCATTGGTTTAACAAAAGCATTATCTACAAATTTTGTAAAATAATAATGTGAAAGTAAAAAGAAAAGTTGAGTGTTCAAATGAATAAGGTTATCAGAGATAAACATTATGTTGTTATTTAAGTTTATACTAAAGAAAGTTAACAAATACACATAATGTATATTTAATGCAGTGCACTTTACCAGTAATGATTCCAAGTAGCACCTTTCCCTGTATTCATCCCTTCACAAAACCCTGGATTGGGGCTGGCACTGTGGCCTAGCGGGTAAAACTGCCACCTGCAGACTGGCATCCCATATAGGCACTGGTTTGATTCCCAGCTGCCCCACTTCTGATCCAGCTTTCTGCTATGCCCTGGGAAAGCAGTAGAAGATGGCCCAAGTCCTTGGGCCCCTGTACCCATGTGGAAGACCCAGAAGAATCCCTGGATCATGGCTTTGGATTGGCACAACTCTGGCCATTGCAGCCAACGGGGAGTGAACCAGCAGATGGAAGAGCTCTCTATCTCTCTCTGCCTCTCCCTCTCTCTGTGTGTAACTCTTTCAAATAAATAAATAAATATTTTTGAAAAAGACCATGAATTTCACCATTTCAATTGATTTACCCCCATGAGATACCAGTAAATGTGATAGAAATAGACAATTTGTTAAAATATTTATTTATATGAAAGAGTTACACAAAGAGAGAAGGAGAGGCAGAGAAGAGAGAGAGAGAGAGAGAGAGAGAGAGAGAGAAGGAGGAATAAAGAGAGTTCTTCAAACTGCAGGTTCACTCCCCAGATGGCTGCAATGGCTGGAACTGTGTAGATCCAAAGATATGAACCAGGAGCTTCTTTCAGGTCTCCCACAAGGGAGCAGGGGCCAAAGGACTTGGGCCATCTTCTACTGTTTTCCCAGGCTGTAGCAAAGAGCTGGATCAGAAGTGGAGCAGCCGAGTCATGAACTGACACCCATATGAGATGCTGGCACTGCAGGCGGTGTCTTTACTTGCTATGTCACAGAACCAGCCCCAGAAATAGACAATTTGTAAAGTATTTGCCTTCTCAGATTTTCTTTTTCTGACAGTTATCTTCTGAAAAACCCTGGGGCCTGCCTGTTGAAGAGATAGTATGTAGGCTGGTGCCGTGGCTCACTAGGCTAATCCTCCACCCGTGGCACTGGTATTCCAGGTGACAGTCTCAGTTGGGGTGCTGGTTCTGACCCAGTTGCTCCTATTCCAGTCCACTCTCGGCTGTGGCCTGGGAAGGCAGTGGAGGATGGCCCAAGTGCTTGGGCCCTGCACCCACAAGGGAGACCAGGAGGACGTGCCTGTCTCCTAGCTTTGGATCAGCACAGCATGCTGGCCATAGCAGCCATTTGGGGGGTGAACCAATGGAAGGAAGGCATTTCTCTCTGTCTCTCTCTCTCTAACTCTGCCTGTCAAAAAAAGAAAAAAAAGATAATATATAGCCAAGATTCACCACAAACCCCAGACACTTAAGTGAAGCCTCAATCAGTTCCCCAAATGACTAAACTCTCATTTCTGCTCCTGGACTGATCATAGGAACTGCCCAGCTGAGTACAGCCCATAACACAGAGTCTGAACTGCAAATCAAATGGCTATTTGTTAAGCCATTGTGTTTTCTGATTTGTCCTACATCAAATGCTGATATATATCAGTAAGTATGGCAGAAAGTTGAATTACATGCAAACTACAATGCATACAACTTCAAAATTTCATTTGGAAGTTCCCATAAAACAGGGCCAGCATTGTCACATAGCAAGTAAACCTGCCGTCTGCAATACAAGCACCCCATATGAGCACTGGGTCATGTTCTGGCTCTTCTGCTTTTGATCCAGCTTCCTGCTGATGGCCTGAGAAAAGCAATGGAAGATGATCCAAATACTTGGGCAAATGCTACCAATGTTGGAGATCCAGATGAAGATCTTGGTTCCTGGCCTCATTCTTTCCTGGCCCTGCTCAATGCAGCCATCTGTGATGTGAACAAGCAGAAGGGAGATCCCTCTGGGTCTCTCCTCTATATACAATACTTTGAAATAATTTTTTTTAAAAAAACTTGAATAAAAGCTCCTATAAACACAATCTTTGCCTATCAATTAGACCTTAGAAAAGCTGCTGATACAAAAAAAAAAAAAAAAGTCCTGGGATTCATAAAAATAAATTATCTGGAGACCATAAGGTTGTTCTTCACATTTTGGCTTATATATGGTCATTGTGTTCTTTTGGTTTAAATTTTAAGAAGCTTATTATCATATGAAATCTAATTTAATATACTTTTACTATCTCAGAAGGCAGGATAAAGGTTCACAGTAATTTTCTGTAGCTGCATGTATACTGCATGTTGTTTAAGAAGAAATTACTGAAAGGGAGGAAATTTTTATGATATGCTTTTTGTTTTTTTTAAAGATGTATTTATGTGAAAGTCAAATTTATGCAGAGAGCGAGAGAGAGAGAGAGAGAGATATCTTCCATCTGATGGCTCACTCTGCAAATGGCTGCAATGGCCGGAGCTGCACCAACCAAAGCCAGGACCCAGGAGCTTCTTCCAGGTCTCCCACATGGGTGCAGGGACCCAAGGACTTGAGCCATCTTCTACTGCTTTCCCAGGCCATAGCAGAGAGCTGGATCAGAAGTGGAGCAGCCGAGTCTTGAACCTGTGCCAATATGAGATGTGGGCACTTCAGGCCAGAGCATTAACCTGCTGTGCCACAGCACCAGCCTCATGATATGCTTTTTGAAGTAATACACTCCAAACATAGCATTAGTAGCAAAAGGAAAGACATGCTCATGAAAGTTTTCTAAAGCAGTACTATTTGAATTGGTGACAATTTCTGAAATGGATCTGAAAAATAAATGTTTTTTAATTAAGTGTGGCAAGATAGAGAACATTAGGCAGAAGTTAAGGTGCTGGGTATTTACAAATCATGTGACACTACACAAAGCACTTTTCTCCTGAAATACAATTTATTTCATCTTTTTTACAGAGATCCTGGCAAAACTTCCTTGAGCTACCAAGAAGGACTATTAGAATACAGGGGGCAGGAGTCCTCCAAGATGGTGGAATAGGGAGGGAGCACACTGATAGTCCAGGAAAAGATAGTTTAATAAAAGTGGAGATACTGTAGTTTCAGGGAAGAGTTAGGGGAAAAAACTGCAGAAGGAACTCTTCCAGAACTAGTGGGACATGGTGGACCCATGTGGAGGGTACGGGTGCCCATGGCTCAGGACCCAAGCTGCTGAGTCTACACGCCAGTGCTGGAAAGGGAGGTGAGGCAAAACCTCAGTAGCCCAAGACACTGGCAGGGATGTCGCAGGAAGAGCCTAGAGGGAATGAGGCTTAAAGCCCTGTGGGGGAAAGACCACTAGGCTAACTAAAAGACTGAAATAAAATAAATAAAATAAAATAAAATAAAATAAAATAAAATAAAATAAAAGGGACCAGTATGGACATGATTCTCTCTCTCCACTCACCTTACAAAGGTGAGCAAGACAAAGAGCAGGCACCATTTTGGACATATGTAAAAGCTGTGCTACCTCAGGGCTGTGCCCGCCCTCAGCCAAGCAGAAAAACCTGACTCTGGTGCGAGAAATAAAAGGAGGTTAGGACCTAGTGATGTGTGGGAGCTTATGAACTGTGACTGTGAAAAAAAAAAACAAACAAACTGAGGGTGTGTGAGAGAACTCGTGGAGTGCCTGAGATGTGAGTACTCTTAGGAGATGCCACAAACTTGGTAACCTTGGAAACCTGGTGGAAGACTTCAGGGGAATCTGAGCTTACACTGAGGACTGCACAGATCCTTTGTGTGGTCCTTGGGACAGAGCAGACAAATATTATACCCACAGGGGCCAGAGCTCAGACACTGACTGCCTTCAATTCCACTCAGCTGTGTGGAATTACTTCCCTTCTTAATAATAAAAAAAAAAAAGAGAGAAAGAGAAAAATTTAATATGTCTAACCTGGGTGTGTCACCCTTAACCCTGAAGAATCAAACAGAGCTCTCTGGCAACACCCATCACAAGCCTCTAAGGATCCATCAAAAGCAGACAGTCCACTTAATCAAGTCATAGTATAACAAGAAAAACCACAACAGCAAAAAAAAAAAAAAAAGAAGAAGAAAACCAAAGAATATCTCCATAATGCCAAGCAAGAAATGCAGAAACTGAGGAAACAAGAACAAGGAAGACATTATGATGCCCCCAAGAGAACAAGATACCCCAAGCCAAGATGATGAGATAGAAGAAATGCAACATATGGATTTCAAAAAATATATGATAAGAACACTTAGAAGTTCTCAAAAACAAATTCTTGAACTACAGAAATCCTTACTGGACAGGGTAGAAAATCTCTCATGAAAATGAAATCTTAAGGAAAAATCAAAATTAAATGAAGCAATTAGTAGAACATGAAATTGTGATAGTGAAGAGAAATCAAAATGAAATGAAGAATTCAATAGATCAAATGACAAATGCATTTGAGAGCCTTAAAAAGAGAGACTACTGGACTTAGAAGACAGAGCACAGGAAAGCATACAGTGAAACCAAAGAAAAGAAGAGGAAATTAGAAATCTAAACAATATTGTTGGAAATCTACAGGATACTATTAAAAAAGCCAACATTCAGGTTCCAGGAGTTCCTGAAGGCATGGAGAGAGAGAAAGGCCTTTTTAGTGAGATACTAGCAGAAAACTTCCTGAATTTGGAGAAGGACAGAAACATCCTAGTACAGGAAGCTCATAGAAACCCTAGTAAACATGACCAAAAGAGATTCTCGACATAACACATTGTAATCAAACTCACTACAGTGAAACATAAACAAAAGATACTAAAATGTGCAAGAGAGAAACATCAGATTACTCTCAGAGGATCTCCAATTAGACTCACAGCTGACTTCTCATCAGAAATCCTACAGGTTAGGAGGGAATGGCAAGATATAGCCCAGGTACTAAGAGAGAAAAATTGCCAGCCCAGAATATTATATCCTGCTAAGCTCTCATTTGTGAATGAAGGTGAAATAAAGACCTTTCATAGCAAACAGACATCGAAAGAATTTGTCACCACTCGTCCAGCTCTGCAAAAGATGCTTAAAGATGTGTTACACAGAGAAACACAGAAACATGGCCATAAATATGAAAAAAGGTAAAGGAAGAAAATCTCCCAGTAAAAGATCACAGGAATTTCAAAGCATATATTAGAAATATCTTTGGGAAAATGGCAGGGCAAAGTTACTACTTATCAATAGTCACATTGAATGTTAATGGACTCAAATCTCCAGTTAAAAGACACAGACTGGCTGAACGGATTAAGGAAAAAAACCCATCTATTTGCTACCAACAAGAAACATATCTTTCCAAGCCGGTGCTGCAGCTCACTAGGCTAATCCTCTGCCTTGTGGCGCTGGCACACCAGGTTCTAGTTCCGGTCAGGGTGCCAGATTCTGTCGGGTTGCCCCTCTTCCAGGCCAGCTCTCTGCTGTGGCCTGGGAGTGCAGTGGAGGATGGCCCAAGTACTTGGGCCCTGCACCCCATGGGAGACCAGGATAAGTACCTGACTCCTGCCATCGGATCAGCACGGTGCGCCAGTGGCGGCGACCATTGGAGGGTGAACCAACAGCAAAAGGAAGACCTTTCTCTCTGTCTCTCTCTCTCACTGTCCACTCTGCCTGTCAAAAAAAAAAAAAAAAAGAAAAAAGAAAAAAGAAAAAGACACACATCTTTCCATACAGATGCATACAGATGCATACAGACTGAAAGTAAAAGGTTGGAAAAATGTATTCCATGCCAACAGAAACCAAAAAAATAGCAGGTGTAGCCATATTAATATCAGACAAAATAAACTTTAACACAAAAACTGTTAAGAGAGACAAAGAGGGGCACTATATAATGATTAAGGGAACAATTCAACAGGAAGACATAACTATTATAAATGGATATGCACCTTATTACAGGGCACCGGTTTATTTAAAAGATGTGTTAAGGGACTTAAAAGGGAGACATAGACTCAAATACAATAGTATTGGGCGACTTCAATACTCCACTCTCAGAAATAGATCAACCCGACAGAAGATCAACAAGGAAACAGCAGTTTCAATTGACACTACAGCCCAAATGGATCTAACAGATATCTACAGAACTTTCAATCCTACACTTAAAGAATTTAAATTCTTCTCAGCAGTGCATGGAACCTACTCTAGGACTGACCACATACTAGCCCATAAAGCAAGTCTCTGCAAATTTAAAAGAATTAGAATCATACGATGCAGCTTCTCAGACCATAGTGGAATGAAGTTGGAAATTAGCAACTCAGGAATCCCTAGAGAATATGCAAACACATGGAGACTGAACAACATGCTCCTGAATGAACACTGGGTCATAGAAGAAATCAAAAGAGAAATCAAAAACTTTCTGGAGGTAAATGAGGATAACAACACAACATATCAAACTTATGGGATACAGCAAAAGCAGTGTTAAGAGGAAAGGTTATAGCAATAGGTGCCTACATCAAGAAATTGGAAAAACACCAAATAAATGAGCTTTCAATTCATCTCAAGGATCTAGAAAAACTGCAAAAAACCAGACCCAAATCTAGTAGAAGAGAAATAATTAAAATCAGAGAAGAAATCAGCAGGATTGAATCAAAAAAAAAAATTACAAAAGATCAGCCAAACAAAGAGCTGGCTTTTTTGAAAAAATAAATAAAATTGACAACCCACTGGCCCAACTAACTAAAAAAAGAAAAGACCAAATCAATAAAATCAGAGATGAAAAAGGAAACATAACAACAGACACCAAAGATATAAAAAGAGTCATCAGAAATTACTACAAGGACTTGTATGCCAGCAAACAGGAAAAACTGTCAGAAATGGATAGATTCCTGGACACATACAACCTACCTAAATTGAACCAGGAAGACATAGAAAACCTAAACAGACCCATAACTGAGATAGAAATAAAGGCCCTCCCAAGAAAGAAAAGCCCAGGACTGAATGGATTCGCTGCTGAATTCTACCAGACATTTAAAGAAGAACTAACTCCAATTTTTCTCAAACTATTCAGAACAATCGAAAAAGAGGGAATCCTTCCAAATTCTTTCTATGAAGCCAGCATTACTTTAATTCCTAAGCTGGAAAAAGATGCAGCACTGAAAGAACATTCAGACCAATATCCCTGATGAACATAGATGAAAAAAACCTCAATAAAATTCTGGCTAACTGAATGCAACAACACATCAGAAAGATCATCCAACCAGACCAAGTGGGATTTATCCCTGGTATGCAGGGACGGTTCAATGTTCGCAAATCAATCAATGTGATGCACCACATTGACAAACTGCAGAAGAAAAACCATATTATTATCTCAATAGATGCAGAGAAAGCATTCGATAAAATACAACACCATTTCATGATGAAAACTCTAAGCAAATTGGGTATAAAAGGAACATTCCTCAATACAATCAAAGCAATTCATGAAAAACCCATGGCCAGCATCCTATTGAATGGGGAAATGTTGGAAACATTTCCACTGAGATCTTGTACCAGACAGGGATGCCCACTCTCACCACTGCTAGTCAACATAGTTCTGGAAGTTTTAGCCAGAGCCATCAGGCAAGAAAAAGAAATTAAAGGGATACAAATTGGGAAGGAAAAACTCAAACTATCCCTCTTTGCAGATGATATGATTCTTTATCTAGGGGATCCAAAGAACTCCACTAAGAGACTATTGGAACTCATAGAAGAGTTTGCAAAGTTGCAGGATATAAAATCAATGCACAAAAATCAACAGCCTTTGTATACACAGGCAATGCCATGGCTGAGAAAGAACTGTTAACATCAATCCCATTCACAACAGCTACAAAAACAATCAAATACCTTGGAATAAACTTAACCAAGGATGTTAAAGATCTCTATGATGAGAATTACAAAATCTTAAAGAAAGAAATAGAAGAGGATACCTAGAAATGGAAAAATCTTCCATGCTCATGGATTGGAAGAATCAATAGCATCAAAATGTCCATTCTCCCAAAAGCAATTTATAGATTCAATGCAATAACAATCAAAATACCAAAGACACTCTTCTCAGATCTGGAAAAAATGATGCTGAAATTCATATGGAGACACAGGAGACCTCGAATAGCGAAAGCAATTTTGTGCAACAAAAACAAAGCTGGAGGCATCACAATACCAGATTTCAGGACATACTACAGGGCAGTTGCAATCAAAACAGCATGGTACCGGTACAGAAACAGGTGGATAGACCAATGTACCAGAATAGAAACACCAGAAATCCAAACATCTATAGCCAACTTATATTTGATCAAGGATCCAAAACCAATCCCTGGAGTAAGGACAGTCTATTCAATAAATGGTGCTGGGAAAATTGGATTTCCAAATGCAGAAGCTTGAAGGAAGGCACCTACTTTACACCTTACACAAAAATTCACTCAACATGGATTAAAGATCTAAATCTATGACCCAACACCAGCAAATTATTAGAGAGCATTGGAGAAACCCTGCAAGACATTGGCACCGGCAAAGACTTCTTGGAAAATACCCCAGAGGCACAGGCAGTCAAAGCCAAAATTAACACTTGGGATTGCATCAAATTGAGAAGTTTCTGTACTGCAAAAGAAATAGTCAGGAAAGTGAAGAGACAACTGACAGAATGGGAAAAAATATTTGCAAACTATGCTACAGATAAAGGGTTGATAACCAGAATCTACAAAGAGATCAAGAATCTTCAAAACAAAACAAACAACCCACTCAAGAATTGCGCCAAGGACCTCAATAGACATTTTTTCAAAAGAGGAAATACAAATGGCCAAGAGACACATGAAAAAATGTTCAGGATCACTAGCCATCAGGGAAATGCAAATCAAAACCACAATGAGGTTTCACCTCACCCCGGTTAGAATGGCTCACATTCAGAAATCTACCAACAACAGATGCTGGAGAGGATGTGGGGAAAAAGGGACACTAACCCACTGTTGGTGGGAATGCAAACTGGTCAAGCCACTATGGAAATCAGTCTGGAGATTCCTCAGAATCCTGAATATAACCCTACCATACAACCCAGCCATCCCACTCCTTGGAATTTACTCAAAGGAAATTAAATTGGCAAATAATAAAGATGTCTGCACCATAATGTTTATTGCAGATCACTTCACAATAGCTAAGACCTGGAATCAACCCAAATGCCCATCAACAGTAGACTGGATAAAAAATTATGGGACATGTACTCTATAGAATACTACACAGCAGTCAAAAAAAATGAAATCTGGTCATTTGCAACAAAATGGAGGAATCTGGAAAACATCATGCTGAGTGAATTAAGCCAGTCCCAAAGGGACAAATATCATATGTTCTCCCTGATCTGTGACAACTAACCAAGCACCTAAAAGGAAGCCTGTTGAAGCGAAACGGACACTTTGAGAAACAGTGACTTGATCACCCCTTTTCCTGACTATTGATGAAAAACTTAATACTTTATCCCTTTTAGTACATTTTTGTTCTACTTAATACTTTGGTTGAACTCTTTAATTAACACACAATTATTCTTAGGTGTTTAACTTTAACTGAAAAGTGGTCCTTGTTAAATATAAGAGTGGGAATAAGAGAGGGAAGAGATGTACAATTTGGGACATGCTCAAGCTGACTTGCCCCAAATGGTAGAGTTAAAAATGTGCCAGGGGATTCCAATTCAACCCCATAAAAGTGGCATGTACCAATACCATGTCACTAGTCAAAGTGATCAATTTCTGTTCACAGTTGATCATAATGATAAGATTAAGAGTCAAAGGGATCACATAAGCAAGACTAGTATCTGCTAATATTAACTGACAGAATTAAAAAGGAGAGAATGATCCAACATGGGAAAACAGCACTCTAGCCTCAGAATCAGCCCTTAAGGCATTTGGATCTGGCTGAAGAGCCCATGAGAGTATTTTAAGCATGGACAGCCAAGACACACTGGAAAAAAAAAATAAAAAAAATAAGAAATAAAAGCCTAAATAAAAGATCCCTGTGAGTGATATCTCAGTGGATAGAACAGGCCTTCAAAGAAGGAGCTACCTTTCTCTGAAGGCAGGAGAGAACTTCCACTTTGACTATGACCTTGTCTAAATAAGATCAGAGTCGGTGAACTCAAAAGGCTTCCACAGCCTTGGCAACACATGACAAGAGCCTAGGGTGATTACTGATGCCATAAACAAGACTGTCAATAGTTAAATCAACAACAGGAGTCACTGTACACTTACTCACCATGTAGGATTTCTGTACTTAATATGTTGTTCAATGTGAATTAATGCTGTAACTAGTACTCAAACAGTACTTTACACTTTGTGTTTCTGTGTGGGTGCAAACTGTTGAAATCTTTACTTAATATATGCTAAATTGATCTTCTGTATATAAAGATAATTGAAAATGAATCTTGATGTGAATGGAATGGGAGAAGGAGCCAGAGATGGGAGGGTTGCAGGTGGTGGGGGGAAGCCATTGTAATCCAAAAGCTGTACTTTGGAAATTTATATTTATTAAATAAAAGTTAAAGAGGAAAAGAATACAGTGGGCAGAAGCATAGCCCAGGTACCAAGTATATAACAGATTAGATTTTACAGACCTCCATTTCTAGAGATGCTGATAGTGGAGTGATGTAATGGGCATGTGGCAGGAAGCAATGCAAATAGTGACTCTCAGATTGGAGAGGTTATCCCTCCACTCCAGGCTGTACCCTTAAGACCCTTGTCTTTCTAATCCACTCACAACTCTCTTTTGAATGCTGGTCCAGGACTTCTATTACCACCAAGTTTTGAAAACTAATGGGTGAGGTAACGTAATATCAAGCACATCTTGTTCACTCTGGTCAGTATGACCCATAACTGCTTGAACCATGCAACTAGGATCTTTACTTTTTAATGACTCTTGTCTCTGCTCTGAGCCTTAAGGTGTTATCTCAGAGAGCTTTAAGTTGTATTCTGTTAGAAAAGATTCCTATTTATTGAGCTCCCTTCTTCAAATGCCATAAAAACTTCTCACTTCCAAAGGAAATGGGACTGTCCCCCAGTACCCAAACTTCCATGTTCCCAGAAACTGTTTATTGTATAAGTTCTGTAACCTTGAATGAGTAGCACTGGGAAGGCTATACAGTGCAGGAAATGAGAAACTTCATTTAAGGAAGATACACCAGAAACCCCATAAATGCAATTGCAACACAGTGTAAGTCAGAGTGCACACATTTCACAGTGAAGACATTTCACTAGTATTGTTGCTATACTCATCTTAAAGATGAGTAAACAGTGACAGAGGTGCAACCTACATTCAGCTCATATACAATTCAGCTCAAATGGTCTGAATACCCATCTCCATCCCACAGCCATCTTGTATGAGACTAGTTGTCTACAGAAATTTTAGAACCCCTTTCTGTGTACCTGGAGACCCACTGGTCTTCTGTCAGACACATCATCTTCTCTTTTTTAAAAAGATTTATTTTTATTTATTTGACAGGCAGAGTTACAGAAAGGTGTAGAGACAGAGAGAGAGGTCTTCCATCCGCTGGTTCACTCCCCAGATGGCTGTGCCAATCCGAAGCCAGGAGCCAGGAGTTTTTCTGGGTCTCCCACATGGGTGCAGGGGCCCAAGGACTTGGGCTATCTTCTACTGTTTTCCCAGGCCACAGCAGAGAGCTGGATCAGAAGAGGAGCAGCCGGGATTAGAACCGGCACCCATATGGGATGCTGGCACTTCAGCCCAGGGCGCTAACCCACTGAGCCACAGCGCTAGCCCCTCATCTTCTGACAAAAAAAAAAAATCCTTGAAAATCCAACATTATTCATTCCTTCTATGACTTTGGAACTGAGGATCTACCACTGGTATCCCTTCCTGAACCAGCCAAGGTCTATAGGGTGTATCTGAAAGAGAGATTATAATGCCTCCAATCTACAACTGCACCTATGCCATCAAGAGACAGGAACCTGCCCTGCTCTCCAAAGTTCCCTTTACCCCCACACTAACATTCACAGACATAGAAACCAATCACACAGTCCTTGAGCAATATGAGGACAGCTTCAGGAGCAGAAATTCTCTAAAGATGGTGGGAGTGGTTGCAATGGCATATGCTGAGAAGGAAAACAAAGGAGACTTTCCATGATCTTTCCCTGTTGACATCATGGGCTGATGAAGCTACTTTCCCTGTAAAACAGTGCACAGCTCCATTAGAAAGAAATTTGCTGGAAAATCAACCTCTTAGGATACAGCGAGTATACATAAAACTTGTCTAACCATATGAAGTGCTCGCATAATATTCCAATTCCTCATTAATTCCTGGCTTGGCAAATATATTTGAAAGAAACATACTATAACTTGGCCGGCACCATGGCTAATCCCCCACCTGCGGCGCCAGCACCCGTGTTCTAGTTCCAGTCAGGGTGCTGGATTCTGTCCCAGTTGCTCCTCTTCCAGTCCAGCTCTCTGCTGTTTCCCAGGAGTGCAGTGGAGGATGGCCCAGGTCCTTGGGCCCTGCACCTGCATGGGAGACCAGGAGGAAGCACCTGGCTCCTGGCTTTGGATCAGCACAGCGTGCCAGCCGTGGCGGCCACTTGGGGTGTGAACCAATGGAAAAAGGAAGACCCTTCTCTCTGTCTCTCTTTCTCTCACAGTCTAACTCTACCTGTAAAAAAGAAAAGAAAAGAAAAGAAAAGAAAAGAAAAGAAAAGAAAAGAAAAGAAAAGAAAAGAAAAGAAACATACTGTAAGTCGAAAAATTAAAATGTGGAAAGAATTTTTGGAAATTGTCTTTATATATATAAATATTTTTTAAATTCTCATAATTAAATTGTGGTTCTAAAACCTCAAATACTTCTACAGATACTTAGAAAAAACCTCCAAGGACTCTCTTTAACTTTAGTGTTTAAAGAAGAAAATAATATCCTGAATAAATCATTTTTAATCCTTTAAAATGATGCTTGATCTTACCTATTAAAATAATTTGTGGACCATCAATGGATCATATTTTACAGTAAAATAGTAATAATTTGGTACATTAATATGGCTGGAAAACAGGGTGAATGCCTTGTAAAATCTTTGTGAATATTCTTTACCCAAAACATCCTGAAATTCATCTATCTATCACATCCAGTTATCTGTATATTTTTAACAAAGCTATATTTTAAAAAACACTGCACTTAAGTAGTAGTTTCTGACACAAATTAGGCAAGAGACAAATATTAGGGTGTCACGGAGCTCCTGCTTTTACTCCTCCCACGGCCATCTTGTATGAAACTAGTCTAATGAGAATTGCCATGAAATTATAGACAAACTCTTGAGGATTTGAGTGATGGTCTCATGGGCCATTGACTGTTGGCCCACAGCTACTGGTCATTTTTTCTATGTATAGTGTATGAATTGTGCCATGCAAATGCCTGTATCATCTGGTAATTGCCTTTCAGTGACTTCATTCTGCAAATTGAAGGACTTCAGTCTTGAACTTCAATCTTACATAACTTCACCTCAGACCCAGAATAAAATTATTACTTAGTTCCCAGCATCATACAATGCAAACAGAAAATGAAGTTGTAGGCATCAAACAAGAATAGTATCATGAAATAGTGAATTCCCTTGTCCTTTCTAAAAATTATTGCTCCCCATAGTGGTAGCCACACACTTCTGACAGCAGGAGTTGCTGATTTTAGAATTATGCTGGAAAATTCTGTGGGGATTCCTGAGAAGAAAGTGGGAAGGCAGCACGCAACACTCAATTGTTGTTGATTGATCTTTTACAATTCATTTTCTCTCACTGATTTTAAATACACCTTTGTTTTTATTTGACAGGTAGAGTTATAGACAGTAAAAGAGAGACAGAAAGGTCTTCCTTGTGCTGGTTCACTCCCCAAATGGCCGCTGTCGCCAGCGCTGCATTGATCCAAAGCCACGAGCCAGGTGCATCTTCCTGGTCTCTCATGGGGGTGCAGGGGCCCACACACTTGGGCCATCCTCCACTGCCTTCCCTGGCCACAGCACAGAGCTGGACTGGAAGAGCTGTAACCAGGACTAGAACCCGGTGCCCATATGGGATGCCAGTGCCACAGGTGGAGGATTAACCAAGTGAGCCATGGCACCAAACCCTAAATACACCTTCTGACCAGCATTTCTAATTTCAAGCACTTAGAAATAGGAGCTCTAACACTTGATTTTACTGAATCAATAATGAAAAATATAGTCCCTAAGATATAAAGAGAGTGAGAATCACAGACTGAAACTAATTCAGGATCCTACAAGGACTAAATTTGAGGTCAAGCTTGAGCTACTTATCACTAATAGAAGCAACCAGTGTTATCTGATCAAGTTTTACTAGATGGGAATGGTATCTCATATTTGTGCCAGTTTGTGTCCCAGTCTCTCCACTCCTGATCCAGCTCCCTGCTATTGAACCTGGGAAAATAGCAG
This sequence comes from Oryctolagus cuniculus, assembly GCF_964237555.1. Classification (NCBI taxonomy): domain Eukaryota; kingdom Metazoa; phylum Chordata; class Mammalia; order Lagomorpha; family Leporidae; genus Oryctolagus; species Oryctolagus cuniculus. Next base: position 141,249 of record NW_027208234.1, on the reverse strand, counting down.
CAAAAGATGGCCCAAGTGTGTGGGCCTCTGCCCACACCACAGTGCCAGTCCTAAGAAGTCTTAAAAACCTAAAGAAAGAAAATGTATAATATATCAACTATCTTTGTATATAGGTATAAATTTCTGAAAAGTACATAATTTCATCCTTTTAGTCATCTAAAAGTTATTTGTAAAGTATATAATTAAAAAAAGATAAAAAGACATTGATTCTTATGTCTCTTCAGCATAAGACATCAACTTTTCCAGGTTCTAGATGCACTTATTCACAGATTTTCATAGAAGAAATCAGTAATGTGTCTCAAATAACAGTCTTACCCAGGGAATCCCCCTAAATTTAAACAGGGTGCTCAATATCATTTTAGAAAAGTTCCAAAATATGTATCAGAAGAAAAAAATTATTTATTTGGTACATCTCATTTTAACTATAGTATTACCTAAATTTCCCATAGTCAGATGTACTCAAAAAATCCCACAGGTGGGAGAGATGGCCTAACACAGCAAGTAATTATTAAAATAAAAATTTTAAGCTACAACTTAACTAGGGAAAATAACACTCCACAGGTCCCAAACTAAAATAATTAAGATGACATAATAAAAGGAAACTCAATGTCTTCATGCATTAAAATGTATTACCTTAAACTTAATAAACAAAAAGGTGATTATTCCAGCTGTTTCCCACTTGGCAGCCCAATTTTACCTGTTGAATCTGGAAAAAAGTAAATGGCATCTCATGGTAGATTACTAAAATCTTAATGCTATATGCCATTATGTTCACCATACTTTATATCTAATATTAACATATCTCATGCCTCTTAGTAGATAAATGACCTGTCTTAACTATTACAAAAGTGGCAAATGTGTTTTTGCTCAAAGCTTTTCCAACAGCTCCTCAGTCTAGTTTGCCTTCACTTTGGAAAGACACTTTTTCTAGGGTATACATGAGCATCTCATTGACTTGGCCATCAAACATAATTTTTGCAAAGAATTTAACTGTACCCAGCTTTTATCAGGAGCACAAGAATATATCACATTGATGACTTCCTCCCTTCATGAGACTATTTGACACACTTGTGAAGAACATACAATGCTAATACCTTTTAGTCCTTCCTGGGTTTTGGTGCAATGCATGCCTCATTTAAAAAATTAATTGTCATGGATGCTACAAATCAGTCCAGCTTATATGGCCCCCCTTCCAATGAAAAGTCAAATTGAATACTGTGGGCACTATCCTTAGTGCTCTCAGTGACTTCTTCACTCGAGGAGCTCATATGCCTTCTAAATTCTCTGGATCATTTGTGATATCCACTACTTCTCAAGGGCTGTGATGCAAGGAATAACCTCTCTTGGAACCTTGCTATGTGCCAGTAAAATTAAATTAGATTTCTATTAATTGTGCTATACTGGAAAAACAGTCACCTACACACCTTGAGCCTGTGATTCTCCAAACCTTGTTATCTAGTAGGACTTTGGCCATGGATATAGAACAGTAAAACATGAGAATGGCTACTAAGGCCTCCTTAATAGATGATGGACCCAAACTTGGCATACTCCATTTGGCAAAGGGGATGGCTTCCAATGTCTGCTGTCTATGTCCAGATGCCAGGGTACAGCAGGAGGTCACTATTCTAACAATAATAAAGAAAAACCATTTAAGTTCAGCTGGACACCATTCTACTGACTGCTGATTTCATTACTATTAATCTGGATGCCTTCACTGGTGACAATCCAGAGACCCAAAGTAGTCACAGCATTATCTGCTAACAAAAGCTTAAACCAAGAGTTATGGATTAATATCTGTTATAACACAATTCCTCAGAACCCATCTAGTCCAAACCTTGAGAGTTGCAAGCTGTTATACTTGGCCCACCCATATATAGGACGTAAATTGTGCCAGATGGGCTCTATATCCTTGTACTACAAGGAAGATGTCATAGATATTGATGCTCCAAACTTATCCAGCTCCCTACTAATGTGTCTGGGAAAGCAGCAAAGGCTTGCCCAGATGCTTGGGCCCCTGAACCCATGTGATATCTGGAAGAAGCTCCTATCTCATGAGATCAGCCTGGTCTAGCCCCAGTCATTGCAGCCATTTTGGAGGAGAACAAACCAGAAGGAAAATCAGTCTCTCCCTTTCTCACTCTAACACTGCCTTTCAAATATATAAATAAATCTTTTAAAATGTAATCATTTCAATCGATTCCTCAGTGCTCAATCATGATGACTTTTACTATCTTAAGGACATTTTCATTTCTTTTTTAAAGATTTGTTTATTTGAAAGGCAGAGAGGAGGATGGTGTGCTGCAGTATGCAAAGCTGCCATCTGTTATACTGGCATCCTATATAGGCACCAGTTCAAGTCACACTTGTTCCACTTCTGATTTAGCTTCATGCTAATGGCCTGATAGAGTGGAAGATGGCCCAAGTACTTGGGCTCCTGCCACCCCCATGGGTGACTCAAAAGACGCTCCTGGTTTCAACCTGGCCCTACACCGGCCATTGGAGAAACCATGGGTGTGAAACAGATGATGGAAGATCTCTCTATGTCTCTCTCTCTCTCTCTCTCTAACTGTGACTTTCAAATAAAGAAGTAAATAACTTTTAAAATGATTTTCGAAAGGGCAGAGAAACACACAGAAAGTGGGTGAGGAGAGAGAGGAAGACAGGTCTTGCTTATGTTGGTTCACTCTCTAAATGTTTGCAACAGCTATGGCTGGACCAGGCTCTCAGGTCCCCTAATAAGTAGTAGATCTTGCACTTAGGTGAAAGGAACTGAAGAATTTGAGCCACTACCCTATGCTTCTCAGAGATATTAAGCAGGAAACTACTATGGAAGTGAAACACTGAAAACTTAGATTAGCACTGCAATATAGAATGTGGGCATCACATGCAATGACCAACAAATTAGAAAACCTGGAAGAAAGCCGGCGCCATGGCTCAATAGGCTAATCCTCCACCTTGTGGCGCCGGCACACCGGGTTCTAGTCCCGGTTGGGGCGCCGGATTCTGTCCCGGTTGCCCCTCTTCCAGGCCAGCTCTCTGCTATGGCCAGGGAGTGCAGTGGAGGATGGCCCAGGTGCTTGGGCCCTGCACCCCATGGGAGACCAGGAAAAGCACCTGGCTCCTGGCTCCTGCCATCGGATCAGCGCGGTGCGCCGGCTGCAGTGGCGGCCATTGGAGGGTGAACCAACGGCAAAGGAAGACCTTTCTCTCTCTGTCTCTCTCTCACTGTCCACTCTGCCTGTCAAAAAAAAAAAAAAAAACAAAAAAACAAAAAAACCTGGAAGAAATCAAGACACATGCTAGGTAAAAAAATTGAGCCATGAAGACATATAGAAAACCTAAACAAACCAAAAACCAAAACAGATATTGAATCAGTAACAAAAACCCTCCAAAGAAAAGCCCAAGACCAGAAAGCTTCACTGCTAAATTCTATCAGACTTTTAAAAATAGAACTAATTGGCCAGCGCCATGGCTCAATAGGCTAATCCTCTGCCTTGTGGCACTGGCACACCGGGTTCTAGTCCCAGTTGGGGCACCGGATTCTGTCCCAGCTGCCCCTCTTCCAGGCCAGCTCTCTTCTATGGCCCGGGAGTGCAGTGGAGGATGGCCCATGTGCTTGGGCCCTGCACCCCATGGGAAACCAGAAGAGGCACCTGGCTCCCAGCTTTGGATCAGCACAATGCACCAGCTTCAGCGTGCTGGCCACGGCGGCCATTGGAGGGTGAACCAATGGCAAAGGAAGACCTTTCTCTCTGTCTCTCTCTCACTGTCCATGCTACCTGTCCAAAAAAAAAGAAAGACTAATTCCAATACTTCTTAAGCTATTCAAAGCAATTGAAAGAGAAGAGTATTCCCAAACTCCTTCTGTTTGGCCAGTGTCACCTTATTTTCTAAACCAGAAAATGATACAATAGAGAAAGAGAATTAAAGAACAATATCTCTGATAACCACAGATCCCAAAATTCTCAACAAAATACTAGCTAATAAAATCCAACAACAGATCATAAAGATAATTTACCTGGACCAAGTGGAATGTACCCATGGTATGCAGGGATAGTTCAACATATGCAAATCAATAAATGTGATATGTGACACTGGCAAACTAAAGAATAAAAACCACATGATGATCAATAGAGGAAGAGAAAGTATTTGATAAAAAACAGCCTTTCATTATAAAAACCTTAAGCAAGTTGGGAATAGAAGGAACATTCCTTATCACAATCAAGGCAATATATGACAAATCTTCAACCAACATCATATTGAATGCAAATCATGGAAGCATTTCCACTAAGATCTGAAACCAAAGTTGCTCTCCCTCACTACTGCTGTTCAATACACTACTGACAGTTTTAGCCATGGCAATAATGCAAGAAAAAGAAATCAAAGGAAAACAAATTAGAAAGGAGAAAGTCCAATAATTTGTTTGCAGATGACATGATCCTAAATATTGGGAAACCAAAAGACTCCACCAAGAGATTATTGAAACTCACAAGAAAGTTTGGCAAAGTTGTAAAATATGAAATCAACACACAAAAATCAATAACCATTATATACACAAAAATGCCATGGCTGAAAAATAACTTATCAGAACAGTGCCATTCTCGATAACCATAAAATTTTTTATTACCTTGGAATAAATTTAGTCAAGGGTGTGAAAGATCTCTATAAGAAAAATTACAAAACATTAAAGAAAAAAAAAAGAAAACACAAAAAAGGAAAAATCTTTGATGTTCATAAATTGGAAGAACAAATATCATCAAAATTCCCATTCTACCAATAGAAATTAGTTTTAATTTTACTTTTACAATCATTTATTTATTTGAGAAGAAGTTATAGACAGAGAGATGGAGAGACAAAAAGCGATGCCTTCTAACTGTTGGTTAATTCTCCAAACAGCTGTAATGGCTGGTGCTGGGCTGATCTGAACCCAGGAGCTAGGAGCTTCCTCCTCATCTCCTATGTGGATACAGGAGCCCAAGCACTTGGGCCATCTTCCTCTGCCTTCCCAGGCCATGAGCAGAGAGCTGGATCAGAGGACCAGCTGGGACCCAAACTGGCATCCATATGAGATGCCAATGCCACAGACAGAGGCTCAAACTACTATTCCACAGTGCCAGCCCCTCAAAAGCAATTTACAGATTCAACATGATCTCAATCAAAATACCAACAACATTCAGAAGGAAGACCTTTCTCTCTGTCTCTCTCTGTCTATAACTCTACCTGTCAAAATAAAAAAAATAAAATAATTTTAAAAATAAAAGAACATACAGCATCACCTGATGGTTCAGCAGCATGAAAAGTAGGGCCCTGTGGTGGCTTATTACTGGATAGTTGCTCAAGTTGATCTGAGGTGTGTTTGTTAGCAGCCATTGTTTGATCATTATGTATTTCACCAAGGGGATCATTTATATGCCATGCAAACTAGAATGAAGATTCATAATAAAACTCATGAATGTCATAAATTTTTTATCAAAATTAACAGGTCAGGTAGGAGCTCTTAATAAATAGTTGGGGGGCTGGCACTGTGGTGCAGCAGGTTAAAGCCCTGGCCTACAGTGCTGACACACCATATGTGCTCCAGTTCAAGTCCCAGCTGCTCACTTCTGACTCAGCTCTCTGCTCTGGCCTGGGAAAGAAGTAGAAAGATGGCCCAAGTCCTTAGGCCCCTGCACACATGTGGGAGACCTGGAAGAATTTCCTGGCTCCTGGCTTCAGATCAGCACGGCTCTGGCCATTGTGGCCATTTGGGGAGTGAACTAGCGCATGGCAAAGGCCAACTCTCTTTCTGTTAGACCGAACTTGGATGGGACTCAATTATCCCAATGAGAGACTTCAATGATGCAAAAGCAAAGAGGTTTATTGTTCTAGCTTGATCTAGGGTCCACTCCTCCAATCATCACAGTGGTCATCTGATGAGGACCCATCCCATATACTTTGTGGGGTTTATATAGAGTTTTCAGAGACATTCTACATATTATAGCACCATCCAGCAAATCATCTCATTCTGCGGGAATTTAAAGAACATCTCTTAAAATTGATTAGTAAATCCAGTGGTGGGAATAGACCTAGTAAAGGTGGTTAGATGGCTTTGGGGGTGATGCTTTTTAAAATGATTGGCTAAAGTGTAGGGTCCAAACCGCTAGGGTGTATGTTCCAAACTACAGGGTTTTGGGATGTTATCAATCACCTTAATGGCCTAAAAAGACACCTGGAAAAGATTCAGATTCCTTTTGAAGCATTCATCAGTAGCCTCAACCAGTTTTTATTGTCCATTTAATGGCTCCAATAATTTATGGGTACATAGGGCTGATGTTGGCAAGATCCTAAAAACACCCTTTGAACCCTGCTTCAGCAAATGAAAATACAGAAAATATATATTGGAAATAAGCTTTATTAATTTACATACATGAAGAGAAGTTTTTAAAAGGCATACTATTTGGACAAACAGATTATATTACTTTGCTGTAAAATTCTAAATCTAATGAAAGAGTCCAGAATTGTCTAGATTAGAGATTATCTTTTTGTTTTCCTTAAGGCTTATAAAACAAATACAAATGTCCTAAAGTGCTAGATTAACCTGAAAAAATTATGTTCAAAACACAATTTTTATTCATTAGAGTTTACCACTGACAGAAGGGAAAGTCATTCAGTAAAGAGGTAGAAATGCTTTCAGACTTAATATTAAGAATGTTGGTTTCCCAAATGCTTTTTCTTATCCATTCAGCTTAAGGTGAATTGGTATTTGCGCATCAGCAGTCTGACTGCATGTCTTAGGGAATGAAAAATAGAGGTCTGTAGAGATGCCTGAAGAGTTGGTGCTTTTAAGTTAAGATTCTTCTCAGCTGCTGAGGAGTACGTTCCATCGAGTGCATAACTATGAATGATTCAGAAGATTTATAAGACTTAAGATACTCAGTTGTTAAGTTTATGAATTTTGTGGGAAATTATGGACTTACTGTGTCACCGGAATTTGCTGTGTTAAAAAAAATGAATACAAAGATTCTTTTTAAATAAAACTTAAAAAAGTATAGGCTTGTATTGAACAAGATGTATCTAAACTTCATAAAATGCTGTTATTTTAATACAAAACATACATAAGCATATGTTTTAAACATAAACAATTGATTATAAAAGCTTGTGTTTCTACTCAAATACACTTGTGAAAAGAAATGACAATTTATCCCCAAAATAATCTAGAATTTCCTAACAGTATCTAACTTAAATAATGAAGGAAAACATCCTAAAACATCTTTTGTTTAGGTGAACTTAATTATAGTACCTTAAATTAGCATTCTCCATCCCAAAGGTTATTAAAAGTTTTGAAAGGGAGATAAACTCCATGAGGTTGTTAGATTTTCTGTTCTAAATTCTTCATGTACTTGGGGCTGGTGATGTGGTGCAGAGGTTAATCCTCTGCCTATGGTGCCAGCATCCAGTATGAGTACTGGTTCTAGTCCCGGCTGCCCCTCTTCCAGTCCAGTTCTCTGCTGTGGCCTGGGAAAGCAGTGGAAGATGGCCCAAGTGCTTGGGCCCTGCACCCCATGGGAGACCAGGAGAAGCACCTGGCTCCTGCCATCAGATCACCACGGTGTGCCGGCCGCTGCATACCAGCTGTGGTGGCCATTGGATGGTGAACCAATTGCAAAAGGAAGACCTTTTTCTCTGTCTCTCACTCACTGCCCACTCTGCCTGTCCAAAAAAAAAAAAAAAAAAAAAAAAAACCACCTGACTATCAAAATTATTCAGATGCAGACAAGATAAGACTCCTTGTGGGGTAACCACATGCTGAATATCTGGTTTTTTATTTACATGTCACTGTCACAGGCTGAACAGCAACAGAACACAGTATGAGAATGATGAGCGCTCCTCTAATTCTAGAGACATATGTGCCCTGTCAGGACTTCATTGGCCTAGCTCATCAAAAGACTCAGGAATAAATGTTTCTGTTTTCAAGAGAATTGTGGGGCTGGTGCCATGGCACAGTAGGTTAATCTTCCACCTGTGGCACTGGCATCCCATATAGCCACTGGTTCTAGTCCCAGCTACTCCTCTTTCACTACAGCTCTCTGCTATGGCCTGGGAAAGCAGTAAAATGTGGCCCAAGTGCTTGGGCCCCTGCACCCAAGGGCAACTAGGAAGAAGCACCTGGCTCCTGGCATTGGATCAAGCAGCTCTGGCTGTTGTGGCCATTTGGGGAGTGAACCAGTGGATGGAAGACCTTTCTCTCTGTCTCTACCTCTCACTGTCTGTAACTCTGCCTCTCAAAGAAATAAATAAAATCCTTCAAAAAGTCTGTTAAAGTGAATTACAACCACCATTGTTTGTTTTCTTTTACAACTTCAAGTGGACATAGCTCATAAAATAAAATAAATCATAGGCTGATGCCATGGCTCACTTGGCTAATCCTTCACTTGTGGCACCAGCACCCCAGGTTCTAGTCCCAGTTGGGGTGCTGGGTACTATCCCATTTGCTCCTCTTCCTGGGCTCAGGAGGGCAGTGGAAGGTGGCCCAAGTGCTTGGTTCTCTGCACCCGCACAGGATAACTGGAGGAAGTACTTGACTCTGGGCTTTGGATCGGCAGAGCACTGGCCATAGTGGCCATTAGGGGAGTGAACCAATGGAAGGAAGACCTTTCTCTGTCTCTCTCACTGTATATAACTCTCTCAAATATAAATAAATAAACAAACAAATAAATAAATCAGTTTCATAAACACTAAAGCTTAGACAATTGGTACCAATGAATAGCTTCTTTCATAGTCTCTCTTTATAAATAATTAATAAACCAATTATTTTCTTCCTACTCTGCAAAGCCAGTCAACGTAATTGATTTCTAATTTAGTTTCCAAATCACCCAGAAATGCACAATGTTGATGCTTTTGCAGCATTATAAGAGCATAAAATAATAGCAATTTTTAATTCTTGCACTTTTTAACATTAGAGAGTTCTAAGACATTAAATGGCATTTTTTTTCTAACCCATGTAAGACTAACAATGTGCAGAAAAACATAAGGATTTTTCTTATGCAGATAAATAATTGTGCTTTGCCTAGAATCATGCTTCAACTGTGGTTATTTTTCCCCTCCACTGAAGCCAGGAAGAAGAGAGTCCTGTGAAACTAATGAAATGCCCCTGGTGTTCTTAAATGATTACTTTCTGGCAGGAACTTCCAAGGAACAACACCACAGTCATAGCGAACTTCTTCTATGGTTGGAATCTTCTCTTTGCTTCCAGGAGACCAAGAGAAGCCACCTGGAGATCTCAGGGGAAGGTCACGTGGGAATCGAGAGTCATTCATCTCCTCTGGAAGCAGTTGTGTCTGTGAAATTTTTTGCTCATAGTAAATTTGACAGGTCTCTATCCATTGATAAAGAAGAAACTCATCATAAAAATTAGTAATACATAAAAAAAATCATTGAAATCTCATTTTTTTCTGCCACAGGCAAGTGGAACCACATCTCTCACAGTAAAACAGACTGTAAAGAGTCTATCCAATATCTCTGGCTCTCCTCACATTCTAAGGACAGACCTCAGAGAACTTCCAGCTGCCTCTTCCAGAGAGGTAAATCAATAAATAAATTGTTAATAAAAAGAAAAAGGAAGTAACTTTTTTTCTGTATTTCTGGATAGGATTCCTGTCTTTGAATCAATATCTCATGATTTTTATTCATTTTTCCTTCTTCGGAATTGGAGTAGGAGTAGGCAAAAACATGCATGAAAGAAGGGGGAAAAAAGCTTAAAGTACTAGATTGTAAAGTAGGAACAAATGGACAGGAAGGCTGGAGGTGAAGGGGTAAAGACTAGGTTAGGGAAAAAAAGCCAGCTTATTAAATCCTTAAAAAGAGAAAGGAAGAAAGGAGGGGGCAATAGAGAAGTATGGTTATGTTCTTCTGGAATCACCATCTTATGCAATCTGTTCTCTTTGTATTAATAAAAATAAAAATGTTTAACAACTGAAAGTTCATTCCTTTATTGCATCACTACTGCCTCATTCCAACACTCTATGAAAGCAGAAACTAAAGGCAGGCATGGGTTGCAGGGTGGAAGTGACAGTGCTAGCTCTATTTCTCTAATGTCAACCTCTGCACCCCAACTTCTGATCCAGCAAAGTTCTATACAGTACCCAGAATCAGCTTCATAAAATAAACCACTTAGGGCAAAAGCTCAGAAAAATTCAATGTCCCCATTATTCTTTGCCTATGAAGCACTCATAAAAATTAGCATGCTGCTAAAGAAAATGAGATTGTGGCCCAGCTATGTATAAAGAACGTAGGGATGCAAAGTCAGGAGGCAGTTTGGTGTTTTATGAGCACCCAAAGTGAACTGCAGATGATGGAAGGGGATGCATTACAGAATGGGAGCTGAGTAGGCAGCCCAGGCAGTAGTGACCACCAAGCCTTTAACCTGAGATTTGTGAGTATTTGTGAAGTGTACAAATGAGTTCTACCTATAACAACAGTAATTACTTTATCCTTAGGACACAAGGCAAAGCACACTTTTTCCAATTTTTATCTGTTTTTCATTTTATTTGAAAGGTAGAGGGAGATGGAGAGGGAGAGAGATTTCTTCCATTTTCTGGTACACACCCAAATGCTCACAACAGCAGGCAATGTTCAGCTTGAAGCCAGGATCCCAGAACTCCATGCAGGCCTGGGTGAGTTCAGTTGATTCTGAGGACACACAGTCTTCAGTGACACCTGTCTTTATAAAGACACATCTCAATACAAAATAAAACTCCCTACTCAGGACTCTTGAGATTCAAGAGAAAACTCAAATATTTTCCAGATGAGTGCAAAACAGAAATCTGGAGCCAACAAGTTCCCTGCCTACCTGAGAATCAGCCTGCTCACCAGGGAGATCTAGGGAAGAGGACTAAGCAAAGCCACTTGGGACCTGTGCCCAGAGTCTTATCTCTTGAGTGAGCATAAAGGCAGCCCAGTCATTGGGCACTGGCAGTTTTGGACCACCTTAATCCTGAAGTGGCTACACAAACTAGTCAACTCCAATTTGGGCTGAGTTATCAGACTGGCAGTCTGGACAAAGATTGTCACCCATTAAGGAATCTGGACACAGGAATGGCCAAAAAAGAACCATCAGGAGATGCGCACAATAGGAGTCAGAGTACTAAGTGGGTAATAAATGCACAGATCCTAGACCAAGGCAACAGGCAACGCCAACCTTCTCTTTTGTTGCAAAGTTTTCTTATTTTATCTTAAAGGCCTTGAGAAACAGATCTGTAGACATCTCATGTGTAAGACAAACATGCATCATTCATAATTGGCCTATAAATATTAGCATTCTTGGCCTGATCAATAAGCCTCAGGAACTAGCTCAGGGAGGGGCAAGGAAAGGGAATCACTTCTGTCTCATTTCTAGGGAAGTACACTTCCTCCATGAACTGCTTCTTACAAAATATTTCTCCAATTTTCCAGGAGAAATACATCAACTCTGAAAAGGCTACTTCTTTTTTTCCATAGAGCCCAACACCTGTCTTGGGAATCACCTGTGATGCCAGGTAGATGGATAAGAAAGCCAATTGGAATCATCTACTAGAAGACAAGATACTTTACCCAAATCACTATATTTTACTCTACAGAAAAATGCAAACTAAATCACAAAGAACTCCAGTCGATCAATCCCCTGGTTTAAGCAAAGGGCATATTTGCATTACTCTAGATATGCAGGCCTCTCTTTCTGCTGTACCTTCATGTGGACTATCTGCATAGGGATACAGAGTGAGGGGGAGGCTGCAGCAGTAAAAATGGTCAATGTTTCAATTATGAAACTGATTTTTCATTATCTCAAATTCAGTCATAAAAATTCTGCTCTAAGCAAGACACACATAAAGCCAAGCGCATCCCTTTCTCAACAAAAATTTAATGCTAACTGCATATTTAGGAGTGTACTATTGCATTTAATTCCAGTACTTCTCTACATCTTATTTTTTAAGATTTTATTTATTTGAGAGGTCGAATTATAGACAGTGAGAGGAAGAGACAGAGATAAAAGTCTTCCATCTGCTGGTTCATTCCCCAAATGACTATAACAGATGGAGCTGCACTGATCTGAAACCAGGAACCAGGAGCTTCTTCTCTGTTCCTCCTTGGGTACAGGGGCCTAAGCACTTGAGCCATCTTCTACTACTTTCCCATGTCATAGCAGAGAGCTGGATCAGAAGAGGAGAATCTGGGACTAGAATGGTGCCCATATAGGATGCCAGTGCCACAGGCAGAGGATTAAACTACAAAGCCACAGTACCAGCCCCTCTATATCTTATAAGCACATCTTATCTGTAAGAAGAAAACTGAAAAGTGAGTCCAGTATATCACAAATTATGTTAGAAATTATCTCTAATTTAAAAAAAAAAAAAAAAAAAAGGAAAACCCTATAATAGAAATCTGCACAAATGACCTGTGTCCTATTACTTTATCCTTTGGAATACTTTTCAAGATTTCTTCTGGCCTTCCCATCTTCCCTTGTTCCTCATACCCTTTCAACATCACTGCCTCTCTGTCCCTGCAGCTCTCTCCCTTTGGAAGCAGTCTTGTGGACTGTCAATCATTATTTCAAAATGTATGTAGGAAGGGCCTGAATGGCCTTCTAACGTCCCTTAAATATTTCTATAAAACAGATGATAGAGGGGCTGCTACTGTGTCCCAGCAGGGAAAGCTGCTGCCTGCACTGCTGGCATCCCATGTGGGTGCTGCTTTGAGTCTCGGCTGCTCCATTTCTGATCCAGCTCTCTTCTAAGGTCTGGGGAAGCAGTAGAAGATGACCCAAGACCTTGGGCCCCTGCACCCATGTGGGATAACTGGAAGAGGCTCCCGGCTCTTGGCTTCAGTTCAGGGTAGCTCCAGCCATTGCAGCCATCTGGGAGTAAACAAGAAGATGGAAGGCCTTTCTCCCTCTCTTTCTCTCTCTGCCTCTGCTTCTCTCTCTCTCTTTCAAATAATAATAATAATAATAATAATAAAAACAGACAGTAGAGCATAGTGGGAAAGCTGTTGCCTGTGATGCTGGTATTCCATGTTGTGCACGAGTTCATGTCCCAGCTGCTCTACTTCTGATCCAGCTCTCTCATGTGCCTAGGAAAGCTACAAAGTTTGGTGCCTATGCTCCTACTCCCACATGGGAAATGTGGAAGAAGATACTGGCTCCTGACTTTAATCCAGTTTCAACCCCAGGTGCTGTGGCCATTAGGGGTGTGAAACAGTGGATAAATGATTTACATCTCTCTTTCTCTCTTTGTAACTCTGCCTTTCAAATAAATATTTTTAATTTTTTAAAAAATTTAACAAATGGCCCTAAATATTCTGACTCATCTTGACATGTAACAAGAGCCAAAAAAGTTGCTGCTGACTTTATGTAGTGCCTCCTCAATCCATTCTATAAGAAAAAAAATGTGTATTTCTTTTGCTCTCCAAGCACTCAAATCCAAAAGAAATAATACTACCCAGTGTGGCTCTCTTTAAGGCTGCTCTTGCACTGAAGAAAAGTAAAGGAGCAAGGGGCCCAAACCCTGTGTGGCTGGCTGGCAGTCCCCTCCTCACTCTGCATCTGAGTTTCTGGTTAGAGATGGAGACAAAGGCAACTCCAGATGCTGCAGTGGTCCACAAACAGCCTCAATCACAGACATGCCTTGTGTGTGTGCAACAGAAGGAGAGCACAAAGCACTATGTAAGGGAGGAATACAATGAACAAAAAGGAAAGGATGTGAATGGACATAGCCAAGAATTTCCCCACTCTGCTGATCATGATCTCAAGGATGTCCAGGCCAGAATTCCATTTCACTTTGGAAAGCCCACTCCTTGAAGTTTTCTCCTCCTAGGTGTATTCTTCTGTGAGGAATCTGTCCTCCTGTGAGAGAGGGCACCACCACAAATTGAAAACCAGTCAAAAAGCAGAGTGATGGCTTTAATTCTCAGAGGTGAATGGACAACCACATCTATGAATTCTGCATTAAAAAATAAGCTTCCTTCTGCTCTAGGAATCTGATGTAGGTTTGGGCTAAAATGAGAAACACAGAGACCAGCTGGGTCTGTTAGGTGAGAAGAAAGGAAGCTTGATTTCCAGTTTTTACTTTGTAGCTTGTTACTTTTGAGAGGATTTCATTTTCCACTTCTACTTGAAGAAATGGAAAGGTAGAATCAGTGCCAGCCTAACACCCAGCAGCTTTAGCCACTGATGACATCACAGCTTGCTACCCAAAAGTGGCAGCCAAAATAAACTCAACAAATGAGAACCAAAATAAAACAGAAGAGTCTACCATAATACCAACAGTTGTTCAGCAGATATTACCCAGATCTTGACACACAAGTCACCAGGATAAAGGGTAGGGCTGGCTTTGTGGCACAGTGGATTAAACCACCACCAAATAAAATGCTGGGATCCAATATGTGTGTCCATCCTTTAAAAAAGATTTATTTATTTGAAAGTCAGAGTTTTGGGGGCCAGTGCTGTGGCACAGCTGGTTGAGACACTGGCCTGCATCCCATATGGTCCCTGGTTCAGGTCTTGGCTGCTCCACTTCCAATCCAGCTGCCTGCTAATGTGCTTGGGAAAGTGGCACAGTATGGCCCAAGTCCTTGGTCCCCTATATCCACGTGGGAAATCCGAAGAAGCTACTGGCTCCTGGTTTCAGATCAGCTCAGATCTGGCCACTGTGGCTATTTGGGAAGTGAACCAGCAGACTGAAGACCTCTCTATCTGTCTCTATCTCTATCAGTAACTCTGTCAAATAAATAAAATACATCTTAAAAAAATGTCAGAGTTATGGAGAGGAGGGAGAGTCAGATGGGATGGCATTGTGGACTACCAGGTAAAGCTGCTGCCTGCAGTGCTGGCATCTGGTATTGGCACCAGTTCATGTCCTGGCTGCTCCACTTCTGATCCATTTCTCTGCTAGTGGCCCTGGAAAAGTAGAAGATGGTCCAATACCTGGGTCCTTGACAGCCAAGTGGGAGACCTGGATGAAGCTCTTGGTGCCTGGCTTGGGCCTGGCCCAGTCTTGGCCATTGCAGCCATCTAGGAAGTAGACCAGCAGATGGAAAATCTCTTTCTCATTCTCTCCCTTTCTCTATCTCTGCCTTGTAAATAAATAAATAAATGCTAAAAAAGAGAGAGATCTTCCATCTGAGATGGCTGCCATGGCCAGGGCTGAAGCACACAGAAACCAGGAGCCAGGCACTTCATCTGGGTCTCCCACATGGGTTACAATGGCCCCAACACTTGAGTCATCTGCTGCTGCTTTTCTTAGACCATCAGCAGGGAGCTAGGTTAGAAGTGGAGCAACTGGGACATGAACGGCTGTTCATCTGGGAAGCTGGCATTGCAGATCGTGGCTTTCCCCATTGTGCCACAATGCCAGCCCGAGTCACAGCTGTTCCACTTCTGATCCAGCTCCCTGTAATGCAACTAGGGAAGCAGAAACAGATGGCACAAGTACTTGGGTCCTTGCACCAATGTGGGACACTGGGTTGGACTTCCAGGCTGGGCCAGCATTATTCATTGCAGTCTCTTGAGTGAACCAGCTGATGCAAGATCCCCATCCTTCTGTCTCTGCCTCTTCCTCTGTAACTCTGCTTTAAAATAAAATTTTTAAATCTTAATAAAATAGAGAGAGAGGGTGAGAGAGTAGCCACAGTAAAGTAACAGAGCAAAGCCAAAGTTGTGCTGTCCCTCAGCAGCCTTCTGCCTTAAGTGGGAAGTCTCCAGCTTACAGACACTGACATAAAAGACACATTCACAACACATTCCAAAACAAGAGATGAGAGGTTTACAAGGCATACTGACTTTATGATGACTTTCATTCATTAGGTACACTGGGTTTAGCTATATGCCTTTTGTGCAGCCAAGTTAACCCAGGGTCTAATTCAAAGAGACGTAATGAGGAAGATGTGCTGCCAGGGGAGAGAGCTGCAATGTCCCACTGCTCTTGTAACATCATAAAGAGAAGGAAAAGAAATGGCGCCACGGCTCACTAGGCTAATCCTCCTCCTTGCGGCACCGGCACACTGGGTTCTAGTCCTGGTCAGGGTGCCAGATTCTGTCCCAGTTGCCCCTCTTCCAGGCCAGCCCTCTGCTATGGCCCGGGAGTTCAGTGGAGGATGGCCCAGGTGCTTGGGCCCTGCACCCCATGGGAGACCAGGAGAAGCACCTGCCTCCTGCCTTTGGATCAGCGCGGTGTGCCAGCCACGGCGGCCACTGGAGGGTGAAGCAACGGCAAAGGAAGACCTTTCTCTCTGTCTCTTTCTCACTGTCCACTCTGCCTGTTTAAAAAAAAAAAAAAAGAGAGAGAGAGAGAGAGAAGGAAAAGGGCTACTTATGTCCATGGTTATAAGGAGGACAGAAGCACAAACATTTCAGAAAGGGGGAGCAAATTACAAATATAGTAATTTTAGGAAAATAAAAGGAAGTAAATTTCAGAATATAATGTGGGGTAGAAACACACCATCAGCTCATCAATTCTCAAGGGATCCAGGAAAACTGCCCTGCCTACCCACAGACCAAATGTTTCAAAACACATTTGTTGATTAAATTCAGAAGATTACAGGACTCAGCACTCTGGGTGTTCAAATGCCAAATTAAGTTTTAGTTTCCACTACGGGCAGATGTAGCCAATCACTCAGATCATGAGAAAAACTTTTCCATAAGAAGGAACATGAAATATTCAGTCACACAGAATAACTGTGCTTAGTGCTCAAAGTGAACCCCAAGATAAGCACCCAGAAAACCTGTTAAGTCTTGGGGCCAGCACAGTGGTGTAGCATGTAAATATTTATTTATTTATTTAAAAGGCAGAGTTACAGAGAGGCAGAGGCACAGAGAGAGGTCTTTCATGCACTGATTCACTCCCCAAATGGCTGCAATGGCCAGAGCTGGATCTATCTGAAGCCAGGAGCCAGAAGCTTCTGTCAGGTCTCCCAAGCTGTGCAGAACCCAAGAACTTGGGCCATCTTCCACTGCTTTCCCAGGCCATGCCAGGAAGCTGGATCTCAAACAAGCACCCATACGGGATGCCAGCACTGTAGGTGGCAGCCTCACCTGCCATGCCATAGTGCCAGTCCTCCAAATAATCCTATTTTAAAAAGCATTTTAAATGAGGGATGGGAGAGTTTGTTTATCCAAAGCAAGGATAGCATAAGATAACTACTACACAGAAGAAGCTCCTGGCTCCTGGCTTTGGATTGGCACAGCTCCAACCACTGTAGCCAGTTGGGGAGTGAACCAGCATATGAAGACTTCTCTCTCTCTGCCTCTCCTCTCTGTAACTCTGACTTTCAAGTAAAATAAATAAATCTTTAAAAAAAATAAGATAACTACTAGTACTCATTAACTTAAAAAATATTGAAATTTAATGAAATTCAAAATATAACCAAAATCATCATCTACTACACATTATAATCTTTATTTTGAGAGTCATATTAGAAAAAATTTAACCCCTCCCCCTCTTTGAAAAATGCACATGGGACTGGTGTAGTAGGTTAAGCAGACCCTGGCAGTGCCAGCACCCCACATGGGCACTGGTTCAAAACCTGGCTGCTTCATTTCCAATATAGCTCCCTACTAATTCACCTGGGAAAGCAGAGGATAATGGCCCAAGTGTTTGGGCCCCTGAAATCAAGTGTGAGAACCAGAAGAAGCTCCTAGCTTCTGGTTTTAGCCTGGCCCAGCCCAGGTCATTGTGGCCATTTGAGGAGTGAACCAATGGATGGAAGACCTCTCTGTGTCTCTCTGTAAATCTGCCTTTCAAGTAAATAAAATGCATTAAAATAAACCCTATACAATGTAGTATTTTGGTGATTCCCTCATACAAGGAAAGCTCAGATAAATTGTAGAGGAATCCTCCTGGCTTGATGCAATTCAGAAGGAGGATTGCTTCTGCCACCCTATGCTAGACATCAATGAGAGTTATTAATGGGAAGATGAATGGACATATCAGACTGCTTCCTCACATGGCACCTTTTCTTAAAGACATCACTGCTGCATTACCAGATTATGTCTCTCATGTGAAATATGTCTCTCCTAAAAATTTTAAAGAACTTGCCAGAAACTTATTGCAGAGCAGGGAATGATGTGCCAAGGACAGTGAGTTAGCCTGAGTAGTCCAGCAATCCTGTTCTTGGCTGTTTTCAAGTTCGTATTAACGTACACACAACATAGTTGCTGAGAAAGTGTCTTACAGTTGTTTCCTGGGTGTGAAGCAGCTCTTTTCAGCAGAAACACATCACTGCTTGTCCACTCACAAGCATTGTGATAGGGAGTACATGGGAGAAAAGGTCAAAACACACTGGGTTTGAGAGGAAGAATGCTGTCACCCTAGCAACCTCTATCCAGGATTCCCTTTCTATTCTTACTTCCTAGGTAACCTTACTATGCTAAATGAGTTTCACAGATTAGTAATCTGGTGACAACAGGACTCTAACAGAATCTATGAATCACTCAGTTAATCAAGTGAAAACTTCATTACACTGAAAGTTAGTCTATAGCAATAGTTTTCAGGGCCACATCTCTCTTTTTTTAAAAGCTGTTTTATTTATTTATTTGAGAGGTAGAATTACAGATAGTGAGATGGATAGACGGACAGAAAGGTCTTCCTTCTGCTGGTTCACTCCCCAGTTGGTCAAAATGGCCAGAAGAGCTGCACTGTTCTAAAGCCAGGAGTCAGGAGCTTCTTCTGGGTCTCCCACATGGGTGCAGAGGCCCAAGCACTTGGGCCATCTTCTACTGCCTTCCCAGGCCTAGCAGAGAGCTGGATCAGAGGAGCAGCTGGGACTCAAACTGGTGCCCATATGGGATGCTGGCACCACAGGCAGAGGATTAACCTACTGAGTCACAGTGCCAGCCCAAAGCCACATCTTTTACTGTACTGTGTGGGCATCTCTGTGGGGGAGAGGGGCACATTTTCTCTTTTCTTCCTCACCCATCTTCACATTAACACCGTGTACAAAGGCATCCACAGACCAGTCATTTTGAAAATCTATCACTAATATCCTCCCGTGTTGAAAATGTCATGGGGTTAAACACAGAACCCAGAATAAGAAAAGTAACTTGAAGCTGGTGTTGTGGCTGAGCGGGTAAAACCATATGGGTGCTGGTTCAAGACCTGGCTGCTCCACTTCTGATCCAGCTCTCTGCTATGGCCTGGGAAAGTAGTGGAAGATGGCCCAAGTGCTAGGTCCCCTATACCTGTGTGAGAGACCTGGAAGAAGTTCGTGGCTTCTGGCTTCAGATCCATGCAGTTCTGGCCATTGTGACCATCTGGGGAGTAAACCAGCAGATGGGAGCTCGCTCACTCTCTCTCTCTCTCTCTCTCTCTCTCTGTGTGTCTTTGCCTCTCTGTAACTCTGCCTTTAAAATAAATAAATAATTTTTTTTAAAGTAACTGGCCAGCGCCGTGGCTCACTTGGTTAATCCTCTGCCTGCAGTGCTGGCATCCCATATGCACACCGGATTCTGTCCCATTTTCTCCTCTTCCAGTCCAGTTCTCTACTATAGCCCAAGTGCTTCGGCCCCTGCACCTACATGGGAGACCAGGAGGAAGCACCTGGCTCCTGGCTTCGGATTAGCACAGCACGCCAGCCATAGTGGCCATTTGGGGGGTGACTATCGGAAGGAAGACCTTCCTAACTCTGCCTGTCAAATTAAAAAAAAAAAGTAACTGGCCCCCTTAATTACAACCATATGGACTGTAAGATAATCAGCTTGGTGGAGCATTGAGTGACTGTAAAGAACTAGAGAAGAAAAATTGATACTTTTCTGTATTTATGTTTTTGTAGCTCTCCACTATGAAAATGCAGATTGAAGTAGCTCATTATTAACTCACACGGTAGACTTGCATTAATTTCAGCTCACTTCTCACTTTGCAAAGGGATTAGCAGCAGGTAATAAAAGTTGACATCCCTAATAACATGAGAAGAAAGAAGGGTTGAAGACAGAAATCGAAACGCAGGAAAATAAATCAGCTAGGTTTCCATGGCCTCAAGCTCCAGATTGAAAAAGAGTCTGTTAATTAAACACGGAGGAGCGATCAATCCACAAAGCTACTGCACAAGCTTCACGTGCTGCTGGGAAAGTCAGCCAAACACACAGCGCCCCAGCTGAAAATGTGTCCGCGGGGTCCAGCATGGGGGCCAGGAGCCAGAGCCTACTCTGATCTTCCATCTCCACCTCTCCACTGCCTCAGGCTCTGGCTGAGGGCCACCGAGCCCCGCCCAGCTGGAACTACCAGGGGATATAGCCGGAGGCCAGCCACAAGGCATTCTCTGATCCACCCAAAGTGAGAACTGGGCTTATTTAAATCTAGGGAATGGGACTCCTTCCTTCAGCGTGCTCTCAACTGCCCTGCTGGTGCCGTTCCTCGTCCAGTGTACTTTAAGGAGAATTTGAGCGAGGCAGCCCGTGGGACCGGCCGTGCATCGGGAGACTGGGAAGCGGCGGTGGGAGACACAACACCTGGGCCCCAGACTTGACTCTGCCGGAGAAGCTCCCAGCATCACTGAGAAGCAAGTGATCGAGGTCTGGGAGCCGCCACCCGCCATCGCACCCTCCCCTCTCCCACACACACATCTGTGCCCCTCCTGTTCTCCATACTTGCTGTGGAAAATCTCGGGAGCACATCCCCTTCCTTCAGGACACACGGGGAGCAAAGCGGAGAGTGTGGGACAGGAGAAG
Organism: Oryctolagus cuniculus; assembly: GCF_964237555.1. Classification (NCBI taxonomy): domain Eukaryota; kingdom Metazoa; phylum Chordata; class Mammalia; order Lagomorpha; family Leporidae; genus Oryctolagus; species Oryctolagus cuniculus. The sequence goes on along the minus strand of NW_027208234.1, from coordinate 120,578 downwards.
TCGCTGGAACTTGGGGCCCACGGTGGCAGATGCAGAGGCACAGAAGCAGCGGGCGGCAGGTCTGGGGTGTGTGCTCCCGAACCGCCTGCAATTGCACTTGCAGAGCAAGTCTCCCCAGTGAATGTGGGAGAAGGAGCAGCGCGGCCTCTCAGGGACCTCTCTGATAGTAAATGAACTTCTGTTCCCAGCCCTGAGCCACAGGGAAAGGCACGCATGCGCACGTTCTCCCACATGCACACGCACAGGCGTTCAGAGCACGGAAAACGTTGGAGCACCAGGTGACTCTGGGAAATGGAGTCCAGGCCAGGGCATTCCTAGATAGACTTACTGGCCCTCTCCTAGGGCTTCAGTGCGGGGTGGGTGGAGACAGGCTGGGAACCAGAGAGCGTTTGCTTTTGTTTCCATCCCTCCTTCCCTTCCTTCCCACCCCAGATCTCAAGGGTCAGCTGCTGTTCTTCCTTTCTTGAACAAAATCTTAAGAAGTGACAGCCACTGCTGCTGAGTCCCAAATCCCGGTTCCCTCACACACGCTGTTTCCCTCAGGAAAATCCCCTGCTGCTTTATTCCTGGACAGCTTCTCTCAAGTAACCCATGACAAGGATTTCAATGTAACTCTCAGCACAGGTCTACACGGCACAGTTTAACATCTAGATTTGAGAATACGATTTTTACTTGTGTCTTTTATTTGTGGTTCTTTTCAAAGCATTTTACACCACCCTCTAATTCACCAAGTACAAAAAAAAAAAAAAGACAACTGGATACAGAACTAACATTGCCAAGTATCTTCTAGGGTCCAGATTAACAGAGTAAATGCCTTACTTTGTATCAATTATACCTTGGGTTAATTCTGGAGACCATATTCTCAATTTACAAAGAGAAAGCTGAGGTGGAAAGAGATTAGAATTGAATTTGCCCATGGAAGTATGGTAAAAAAAAAAAAAAAAAAAAAGTCTAGGTTAAAGGCCAACCAACATGAAATATTGGTTTAAGAAGTCTTTCGGGAACAACACTGTGGCATAGTGGGCTAAGCCTCCGCCTTCAGCACCGACATTCTATACGGGGGCTAGTTCAAGTCCCTGCTGCTCCGCTTCCAATACAGCTTTCTACTCTAGCCTGGGAAAGCAGTAGAAGATGGCCCAAATGCCTGGGACCCTGCATCCACATCAGAGACCCAGAATTTCCTGGCTCCTGGCTTTGGATTAGCTTAACTATGGGTATTGCAGCCATTTGGGGAGTGAACAAGTGGATGGAAGACTTCTATCTCTCTCTCTCTCTCTTTCTCTCTCTTTCTCTGCCTCTGCCTTTCTGTAACTCTGCCTTTCAAATAAAACAATCTTCTTTAAAAAAAGAAATTTTTTTTATCTGCAGGCTCAGTTTCTAAAACCCCAGATTTCTCATCTCTAAAATAAAAAGTGAGGAAGAGGAAGAGTATCTACAATCCTAATCTTCACTGTAGAGAAACACAGTGTGTTGAAAGAACTACCAGCCACATGATTTTCCTAGTTATTGGAATAAGAGAACCTGAGCAATCAGAAAAATGGATGAAATAAGAGGCTTTACACAAAGGTAAGAAAAACAAAAAGCAGAGAGGTCAATTAAAAAGTATATCAAAGGTAATTTAGTAGGACCTGAACCAAGGTATGGTGGTAGTGGGAATGAAGAAGAGGCAACAGATTACAGGGAGATCCAAAAGGCAGAAACAACGGGATTTCAGTGGTAGATGAAGGCAGGAGGGAACTCATGTGTATATCTTCAATTTGGATTTTATTATTTAAAGTACAAGGAGTTCTCAGTACATTCATGTTCATCAGTAATAAAAGGCTACCTCCAACTGACATAAACTTCCCCTAAATCCAAGACACAATTTCATGGGTAGCTACTATCTATAAGCCTTATGTTGATCATCAAGCCAAATATTTTTAACTGCTACAATCTACAATGGTCCTCATTATGATGCAGTTACTTAGAAACTAGAAGACATAATCCATTTCTCTAAATAAAAAAGTAAAATTCAGGGGCTGGTGCTGTGGCACAGCAGGTTAACACCCAGGCCTGAAGTGCCGGCATCACATATGGGCCCCTGTTCAAGACCTGGATGCTCCACTTTCAATCCAGCTCTCTGCTATGGCCTGGGAAAGTAGTAGAGGATACTTGGTCCCCTACACCCACATGGGAGACCTGGAGGAAGCTCCTGGCTGATGGCTTTGAATCAGCACACTTCTGGCCATTGTGGCCAATTGGAGAGTGAACCATCAGATAGAAGACCTCTCTCTCTCTCTCTCTGCCTCCCCTCTCTCTGTGTAACTCTGATTTTCAAATAAGTAAGTAAATAAATATTTTTTAAAAAGAGTAGTAATGGTCAATATTTATAAAAAGGCTGACGCCGTGGCTCAATAGGCTAATCCTCCACTAATCCTCCACCTTGTGGCACTGGCACACCGGGTTCTAGTCCCGGTTGGGGTGCCAGATTCTGTCCTGGTTGCCCCTCTTCCAGGCCAGCTCTCTGCTGTGGCCAGGGAGTGCAGTGGAGAATGGCCCAAGTCCTTGGACCCTGCACCCATGGGAGACCAGGAGAAGCACCTGGCTCCTGCCTTCAGATCAGCGTGGTGCAATGGCTGCAGTGCGCCGGCCACAGAGGCCATGGGAGGGTTTAACCAATGGTAAAAGTAAGACCTTTCTCTCTGTCTCTCTCTCTCACTGTCCACTCTGCTTGTCAAAAAAAAAAAAATTATATAAAAAAAGTTAAGTTAAAAAACCCACAAAATCATATATTTCAAAGCTAAATTTGGAATACCTCGCTAATTCACAATTTATAGATTCATCAACCTTAGGTAACTAAAGCACAATTAAGCAGGAAAGAAGTAAAAAAAAATTCCTTGGGGAGGGGGCAGCACTATGGCATAGTGGGTAAAGCTGCCACCTGCAGTGTGGCATCCCATATGGGCATCGGTTCAAGTCCTGGCTGCTCCACTTCTGATCCAGCTCTCTGCTATGGCCTGGGAAAGCAGTAGAAGATGGCCCAAGGCCTTGGGCCCCTGCACCCATGTGGGAGACCTGAAGAGGCTCCTGGCTCCTGGCTTCAGATTGACACAGCTCTGACCATTGCAGCCAACTGGGAATGAACCAACGGATGGAGGACCTTTCCCTCTCTTTCTTCCTCTCCTTCTCTCTCTGTGTAACTATTTCAAATAAATAAGTAAATCTTTAAAAAACAATTTCCTGGAATAGCCAAAATGCACATTATAAAGTCTAAGTAAGGTGTCTAGCCGCTGGCTCACCATCATGACTCATAAAAACTCACTCTGTCCTGGCTACTCTGATATGAGTGGATGGACACAAAGCAGAAAAGAAAGCAATAGGTTTGAGCAGTGAATAAATGGAAAGGGCTCCAACAACAATGCTGCAGAGCTCTGTGGCTCCTAACTGAATGGGATATGCAGGCAGGCATCTCCTTAATTTCTGCCATGCTCTCAGTTGTCATAGGACCATGGAACTGAGCACAAGAATCAGAGCTTTCAAGGCCAACATCCACAATTCACTTAGTGATAGTGGAGCTCTGTAGCTTCGCTTCATGAGTACAACTAAACCTCCACACTTGATATGTCCTCCTGTTAGGATCCACTGGAACTGGAGAGTGTATGGGGTCAGAGGGAGTAGAGGAGCATGGTGTGTGGGTCTCATGGTGGTGGTAGCTGTGCAGAGGGAGGGGTGGAGGAGGAGAAGAGCAAGAGCCCCTAGCACTGTGGGAATGAGGAGCAGAGGAGGAAGGGAGACAGGGGTGACTTGTCTGCATTATGCCTGGTACTCTCCTGGGTATGATTGATGCAATACGAATAATGTGAATATCATGATTACCCTAAAGGTGATTTCAGTCCTGGTGGGCAAATGACAAGGACATAGATAATTAAAAACAATGTGACAAAAGTTGTGGGTGCAGAATACAATCACCAACATCATTTGTGGATGCCATGCCCATCAGGCAGGAACCACCAGGTTAAGGTCAGATCTCAGGGCTGGCATTGTGGTGTAGAGGGTAAAGCTACCCCCATCAGTGCCAGCATCCCATATGGGCACTGGTTCAATTCCCAGCTGCTCCACTTCTGATCCAGAACTCTGAGGTGGACTGGGAAAGCAGATGGCACAAGCCCTTGGGCCCCTGCACCCTCATGGGAAGACCTGGAGGAATCTCATGGCTCCTGGGTTCTGAGCAGTGCAGCTCCAGCTATTGCAGCCACCAACTGTGAAGTGAACCAGTGTATGGAAGACCTATTCTCTCTGCCTCTCCTTCTATCTCTGTGTAACTCTGACTTTCAAATAAATAAATAAATCTTTTTTTAAAAAAGAGTCAGATCTCAGAGGTAGCAGAGCCCAGAAATGACACCATTGTATGAAATGAAAATAGGCAGATGGTAGGTAGAAGCTTGGTAACTAAAGCTGGGATCAGCACATGGATCTTGACTGGCAGGCTGTCAAACCAATCATCAACTTGGACTAGGCTGGGATCTCCCAACTTGTATCCTAGTGCCCATGTCTTGGCAGAGAGGCATAACCAAGAAAGAGAAAATCATCTCTGGCCTTGGCTGAGGGGACTGTGGGAGCTCCCCACATTTGAAGCCAGAATCTTTTTAACCCTGAGATTTCCTCTTTCATAGGAAGGCTCATTCCTGACCTTGTCTTCTTAGCATAAACCTCTCAAGCCACCAGACCTCCCATAGCCCCACATCACCGGGCACATGTGAATGTGAATGGCTGAATGAAGAGAATCTTGATGTATCATGTAAATGGAAGACTCATGAATCTATTCTCACCTTATGGGTGTACTTAAAGGTGAGAAAACTGAGGCAGGGGACTTTGGTCATGTTCAACCATAGAGTCCTCCTTACAAAGCAAAACAAAACAAAACAAAACAAAACAAAACAAAACACAGAAAATCCTGTTCACACTTCAGAAGTGCCCAGCCAACCACCCCTGAGTACATGCTCCTGGAACAATGACAAATCCCCTAAGACCAGAGTTGGGCAGGCACTGTCTTGACAGTGTAGAAAACATTTGGGGAGGAAAGGCCCTGCCCCTCTAGAACCCATTGATTAAAGGATCCAGCAGAAGACTCAGAGGCTTGCCACATCACACATCTGCCCACAGAGTAGGATGGTCACAGATGTGCTGTGAGCTGTGGCCTCGTGGTACTGGCTGCAGCTGTTGACACATCAGGGATGACTGGTGGCAGTGGTTTGAGCTAATCCTGCCTCTGTCTGGCCAGCATTGCAGTATGCATGGAGCAAGTCTGCTCCTGGAGTGCCTGATGAGGCCAAGGGATATGTGTAGACCTACAGTCAGAGGAAGTATGAAGCACTGGCCTAAAGGTTGGAAAGTTGCCATAGCAACAATATTTTCAGAAGGTGATGTGGCAGGGGTAGCCCTGCAAGGCAGGGTGGACTCCTGACTACATGCCCATCCCCTTATGCTCCTCTGAACTTAGATGAGCCTCAATTGAGTACAACAAGCTGGGTGGGTGATGCTGAGAGACCACCAGATGAGATTCTGGTTAATGTATGCAGGCTGTGGGTCATAATGACAACTTAATGTGCAATGTTGGGTGCTGTCTCATATGTTCACTCACATGCCTGATATGAATGAGGGTCAGACAGAGGGAGAGTGGGCAATGGGATTTTCTTTTCTTTTTCTTTTTTTTTTTTTTTTTTTTTTTTTTTTTTTTTTTGACAGGCAAAGTGGACAGTGAGAGAGAGACAAAGAGAAAGGTCTTCCTTTTGCTGTTGATTCACCCCGCAATGGCTGCCGTGGCCAGCGTGCTGCAGCCGGCACACCACGCTGATCCGATGGCAGGAGCCAGGTGCTTCTCCTGGTCATCCATGGGGTGCAGGGCCCAAGCACTTGGGCCATATTCCACTGCAAACCCTGGCCACAGCAGAGAGCTGGCCTGGAAGAGGAGCAACCGTGACAGAATCTGGTGCCCAGACCAGGACTAGAATCCGGTGTGCCAGTGCCACAAGGTGGAGGATTAGCCTAGTGACCCACGGCACTGGCCGTGCCATGGGATTTTCAAGAAGAACCTATGAGCAAGTGAAGCAGGCTGATTTCTTGCCTGGGGCTACTAGAGAAGAAGAAAGGTTTGCAGGCTAGAAAATGAGCAAAGAGACAGGAAACACAGCATCTCCTTTGCCCCTTCCCCAAGATGCACACCCAAGGTTAGTAATTGCCTTCCTCTTAAATCTGAATTGGTGCCAGTAATGATGTTGGAACTTGTGAATAAAGGGCCTAATGTGGCTAATATTCTGCTTATCTTTCCTACACATGGCCCAACAAATGATATTTGCTTAAAACAAATATAGGCATGCACATAGCTTGAGACTTGACTGAGAGTTCTTGCAAAATGTAAGTACTCCTTGCTGACTTGAAAGATGCTAAATGTGTGGCTCCATATTGGGATTGGGAGTTCTGTCATTAGAGCTGGATTTTGCCATTGGTGGTGCACATCATTTTCTCAACTAGGTCTCTGACAACTCCTATGGCATTCACCCTTGCTAGACATTTCCTCAGGTTCCCAGCTGAAAGGCAGCCAAACATGAATCCCATTACCTAAAGACTGACATCTGTGGTCTCTTTGCGTGAGACCCTCAGCTGTCCGGCTGGAAGAGCAACAGCATCTCTCCACAAGAAACACTGGAGACAGGCCTGATGAGCCTGTCTGTTTTTTAGCAATCAGGCTCAGAATTTATAGGGGAAGAGGGGAAGAAAAAACCTTGGGTGGCAACAGCAAGTCTATAGAGCAGAAGGGGCAACATGCCAAAAGACCTCCAACTAATTGACTTCTAGGTCACTTAGCACACATAGGCCCCTGGGCTCCTTTGTGCAACCAGCCCATGTCTGGGAGTTGCTTATCAGCTCTCTGTTTATGAACCACAAAAGCATAGCCACAAGGCTTCCAACAGGAAGAGGGGATGGAGGAAATGGGCCTGGAGTTCCTGCCACTTGCCAGCAGCCAGGCTGTGGGGTCCCTCCTGGGAGGCATAGCGCACCATGCCCTCTCATCCTCCCGCATGGGCAGGGCAGGCAGTCCCATGGGATCACCCACAGAAATCTATCTGAACTGCAAAAGATTGTGATTGGCTAAATTTTATTATAGAATTTATATCAGAAATTTCCCACCAAAGTCTGCTTTATTCTGACTTTGTCATACACAGTGATGGAGAAAGGACAAAAATCCTTATGTCCATGTTGATCTCTCACCTACACAACAAGCAGTCCCCTGTTTCTCTGACTTGCTAATACAGCCTCTCCCCCCACCCCACCTTGACCAGCCATGCCCTGTCTCAACTTTTAGACACAACACTATGTGAAAACTCTGCTATCAGCCTGAGATCTCCCCCACTCCTCCCAAGCTGTCTCCCTCTATCTCAGTGCTCAGCCTCAGAGCCCAGCCTCAGCCCAAACCCCTCCCAGCTCACACTGTGACCTCAAAGGACCTTTAAATCTAGCCCAAGCTCTTCTCTATCTCAGCAGCCCTGCTTTAGCTCAGACCTCCAAGCTCCTTCCCACCACTTTGTGCTATATAAAGCACCAGTCTGTAAGACAGGGGGTTCTCTCTTTGCTGTGTTTGCTGGGAACTCTCTGCCATGCATTCACCTTGGAGGGAATCAACCTTCTGAATAAACCTGGTCTGCCTGTGGCTCCATGCTCTGTCTCCTCTTTCTTGGCACACAGCTTGTCTTGTTTTGTGGACTTGTGCATGGAGATTTAAGATTACTACCCCAATCCCCGACCAATTGAAAGCTAATTTATAAACATGGACTTGGCATATTGCTCCATTAATGTGTGTCTGTGATCTTCGAAGTTCTTTTGGCTGCTTTTATTGGGAGGTGACTGTCAGGAAATAAACTGCTAGGAAGAGATTGATGAGATTTCCTTTGAATTCTGTGGTGCTTCACTGAAACTTGGAACACTTTGGTGATCTAAGATGAAAAGCTCATTAACAATTCTTGCTCAAAGATGCTAAAAATAATCAGCAATCTAGATCATAGACCTTGGACAAATGTTCTCTCCAACTTGAAATTTCTTTTCTTTTCTTTTTAATTTGACAGGTAGAGTTATAGACAGTGTGAGAGAGAGAGAGACAGAGAGAAAGGTGTTCCTTCTGTTGGTTCACTCCCCAAATGGCTGCAATGGCCAGAGCTGCACCAATCTGCAGCCAGGAGCCAGGTGCTTCTTCCTGGTCTCCCATGCAGGTTCAGGGGCCCAACCACTTGGGTCATCCTCCACTGCCCTCCTGGGCCACAGCAGAGCTGGACTGGAAGGGGAGCAGCTGGGACTAGAACCTGGTGCCCATAGGGGATGCCAGCACTGCAGACAGAGGATTAACCAAGTGAGCCACGGCCCTGGCCCATCCAACTTGAAATTTCTAGAGAAGACTTCACTTAAATGTTTTCAGCATTGATGTTTTCAGAAAGGAAATACAAAGAGCTACCCTTTTCCTTTGACTTAGCTGAACTTAGTTGTGGGAAGGAAGGGGAATGTGGAAGCCAGTGACTGGTGATGTCTGGAGACCTAAACTCCTAATGGCTACTCCCATGATTTCCTACAGCTTTTAAATCTGAGTGAAATCAGGTGAGAAACTCTAGTGTGCAAGCAAAGCACTCTGACAATCAATATGTGGTCCACAGTAGAGACTAGGGTACCTGAGAGTCAAATAGTCATTTTTCAGCATGGTGACTGCCTTGGAGCCATGAGCTTCAGCCCCCTGGGTGTAAGAAATTCCCAATTTTTGGTCCCCCACATCCAGAGAGGATTTGGTACAGCTCATGACAAGAGAAGTTTTGACCAAACATGTGAAGCCCTTTTTGCATTCTTGATAGGATTTCTCAGGATCAAGGTTCTAAGCATTTTGACCTTGAGATTTCTAGCTGGACCCTTGGATATGTCAAAGGATAATTTTGTATTTTCTAAAAACACTTGAAATCAGTTTAGCAGAAAATATTCTTAAATACAGATCTTAGGCTACTTTAGACACTAATTTCCAGAATGCTGCGGCAAAGAAAAAAACTAAAAATCCCATTAAACTGCTAGTAGAGGGGCCAGTGCTGTGGCACAGTGGGTTAAAGCCCTGGCTTGACACTCCAGCATTCCGTATGGGCACCAGTTTGAGTCCTGGGAGCTCCACTGTTGATCCAGCTCCCTATTCATGTTCCTGAGAAAGCAACAGAGGATGGCTCAGGTCCTCGGGCCTCTACATCCACATGGGAGACCCAGAAGAAGCTCCTGGATCCTAGCTTCAGATTAGCTCAGCTCCAACTGTTTCAGCCACTTGGGGAGTGAACCAGCAAATGCAAGTGCTCTCTCTCTCTCTGTGTGTCTCTGTCTCTCTCTGTAACTGTCTTTCAAATACATAGAATTAGTTACATGAGATTGAATTAATCATATTTATGGATTTCTATGCTTTTATTTAAATGTTTTTGGTTCTGCATTTCAGTGTTTCATCTAGATTCAGGAAGATTTCTACAATTTCTATTGGTTACTATACTTTAGTATAGTTTTATAAATAGGTGGAAATGTTTACCTTTCTACCTACTTAATTCCTCTAAAATGCAAAACTTTTTTGATTTCTTGTGGCAACGTTATTGTATGAGCCCAGTAAGAATCCATTACCAGGGCCGGCACTGTGGCATAGCAAGCAAAGTCGCTACCTGCAGTGCTGGCATCCCATATGGGCAATAATTCAGGTCCCGACTGCTCCACTTCTGATCTGGCTCTCTGCTATGGCCTGGGAAAGCAATGGAAGATGGCTCAAGCCCTTGGGCCCCTGCACCAGTGTGGGAGAACCAGAAGAAGCTCCTGGCTTCAGATCAGCCCAGCTCTGGCCATTGTGGCCATTTGGAAGAGTGAACAAGCAGATGGAGGACATCTTTCTCTCCCTCTTGCCTCTGCCTCTTTGTAATTCTGGCTTTCAAGTAAAAATGAATAAATTTTAAAAAAGAAGAATCTATTATCATCATACCACAATATCCTTGAAAACGTTAGCATATACAAAAATTATGCACAGAGTATCTGGCATCATGAACTCCTACCCTTGCAATTAGTGAATAGAGTTTTCACTTCTTAGTGAACCCCAAAACTTGAAAATACCAGATATTGCTGGTAAAAAAGAAAATATAAGCCTGTCTTGGATTCAATTTTTAACTTTCAGAATTTTTGGATCAGACATTATACATATTTAATGTAAGTAGTTAGCACACTGTAATACTTCTTTCAGATCACAACTCTGTTCATTGTTTTTGTTTTATTTCATAGATTTAGTTTTTCATTTATTTGAAAGACAGAATTACAGACAAAGAGGGAGAGACAGAGAAAGAGAGGTCTTCCATCCATGGTATACTCCACAAATGGCTGCAATATATGGAATGGGGCAAGGCTGAAGCCAGGAATCAGGAACTTCATCTGAGTCTTCCCCATGGGTGACAGGGGTCCAAGCACTTATGTCATCTTCTACTGCTTTCCCAGGTCCATTAGCATGGAGCCAAATAAGAAGTGACTCAAATTGGCACTCGTATGGGATGTAGGCATCAAAGATGGCAGCTGAACCACTGGGCCACAATACCAGCCCATGTTCATGGGCCTGAAAACTTTCACTGAGGTTAATAAGCATTTCCTGTGTACTTATATGATGTTAATTATGGTATTCTGCTATTCGCTTGTAACCTTGTTCATTGTTTTAACATATAACTTCTGTATAGCTTATATGCATAGATGTAACTCAATTTGTTATCATCTTGTTGGTTTTGTTAAACACTTTTATTTTGAACTTTGGGCCTATTGAATGGCATACTTCTGCAGAAGTACAATTCCCAGCAAAATAATCCTGGCTAGGTACTTCAGGGCAACGTCTTCTGTATACAGAACAGATAGATCTAAGTTTAGCAATGGACTACAGATAAAGTTAGCCTGATGACCACTCCTAAATCTTCCTTGTTAATCAAATGTGACTAAAAACATATTTACACTGACTTCTTCTCATCAAATGTTTCTATCTTGACATGGGTCTGCATGAAAAACCAGGTCAAATACAACTTTGCAACAAGAGACAGATGGAACATGATTGATCAGCTGTGATTTCAGAACTAGATCTTGATCACATGGAAGAAACAAAAGTCAAGATGTAGTGAGTCACTGGTGTGAACTCTAAAGCAAATTAGATAATGCAAAGAAGTTATAAAGATTTTTAATGAATGATGGATAGTAACTGGCACAAAAAGACTCTGCTAGAACTACAATCTCTAGAGTGCCCTCCCATTTTGAAAAAGAGAGGAGAACTAGATATGATACTTAATATTCTCACACCTAATGCTACATCTATATGCTATTTAAAATGATTGTCATTCTATGAGTCTGCTGTGTGGACTGCTTCCGAACTCAACATGTCTTAAAATGCAATGTCTGGCCTCATTCTAAGTCTTTTTTATTTTTGCTAAATATTTATTTATTTATTTGAAAGATAGCCTACAAAGAGAGAGAGGGAGAGACAGAGAGATCTTCCATCTGCTGGTTCACTCCCCAAATTGCTGCAACAGCCAGAGACGGGCCCACCCAAGTCAAGAGCCAAGAGCTTCTCCAGGTCTCCCAAGTGGTTGTAGGAACTGAGGACTTGGACCATCCTCTGCTCATTTCCCAGGTGCATTATCAAAGATGGATCAGAAGTGGAGCATCTGGGACTCAAACCCATGTCCATATTATGCTGCCAAGACAGGCAGTGGCTTTATCCTCTACACTAAAGTGGAAGCCCCATGCACACAAAGTCTTAATCAATGACTCTTCCTGGTTTTAAACTGAAAGTTTTCAGGCAGAAAAATCACTAATTTCTCTGGTTTCATTTGAGGTACAGAAATACTAGCATGTTGCTTTTATTACTGCTGTAGAATGGTGATGCACCTGCAAGATAAAGCTATGCAGAAACTGGCTGTGTAAACCTTCTATTTATGCAGAAGATCACTACAGCTAAACCCAGAACTTGGGAGTTTTTTCTTAAAGAAACACCTACAGCAGCTGCTGTTGTGGTGTAACAGGTAAAATTGCCAACTATGACTCCAGCATACTGATTTTAGTCTTGGCTGCTGCACTTCCAATCCAACACTTTGCTAATGGCCTTTCAAAAGCAGTGGAAGATGTCCCAAGTACTTGTGCGCCGGCTGCCCAGGCAGGAGACCATGAAGAAGCTCCTGACTCCTGGATTTGGCATGATTAAGCCCTGGCTGATGCCACCATCTGGGGAAGTGAAACAGCAGGTGGAAGATCTCTCCCTCTCTCTCTCCCTGTTAATTAATAAGTAAGCAAATAAAGAAATTAAAGAAATGCCTACAACCTCCTCTCTTTTCATCCTTAAAATACCCTCACATGACCCCATAAATTTCATGAAGCACTCCAGGCTCTCAATGTTATCTGGATAATTTCTCTTCAAATGCAAAAAGAATTGGTTGACTTTTCCAAACACTTTGTATTGAAGAGACTACTTATTTTTCTTCATCTGTTCTAGACACCTTAAAAGTCAATTGACTGGCCACCTCCACAGCTCAATAGACTAATGCTCTGCCTGCGGCACCAGCACACCGGGTTCTAGTCCCAGTCGGGGTGCTGGATTCTGTCCCGGTTGCTCCTCTTCCAGTCCAGCTCTCTGCTATGTCCCGGGAAGGCAGTGGAGGATGGCCCAAGTGCTTGGGCCCTGCATCCACATGGGAGACCAGGAGAAGCACCTGGCTTCAGATCAACGTGGTGCGCTGGCCGCAGCGGCCATTCGAGTGTGAACCAATAGAAGGAAGACCTTTCTCTCTGTCCACTCTGCCTGTCCAAAAAAAAAAAAAAAAAAGTCAATTGACTATAGGTTAATGACTTGTTCTCTATTCTGCCCCATTGCTTAATGTATCTGCTTTAGTGCTAGTGATATGCTATTTTGATTACTATAGCTTTGTAAAATAAAGTATTGTGACCATTCCAGCTTTCTTCTTTTACTTCAATATTCACTTGACTATTCATTATCCTTCACAGTTCTGTACAATTCTGGGGACTTTAAAATATTTTGTTAAAGAGGGGCTGGTTGGCACTGTGGTTTAGTGGGTAAAACCACCACCTGCAGTACCAGCATCCCATAAGCGTGCCAGTTCAAGTACCGACTACTCCACTTATGATTCAGCTCTCTGCTGTGGTCTAGGATAGCAATGGAAGATGGCCCAAGTCCTTGGAGACCTTGAAGAAATCCTGTTTCTTGGCTTTGGATCAGCACCCTGCCACAGCCTTTGTGGCCATCTGTGGAGTGAACCAGTGGATGGAACAATTGATTCTCTGTCTCTGTCTCTCCGCAATTCTTTCACATAAATAAATCTTTTAAAAAGTTTTGTTAAAGAATAGCATTGAAACTTTGCAATTGCACTGAGTCTGTATATTGATTTGGATAGTAAGAATATCCTAATACTATTCTAACTTATGAACTTGAGTAATGTTTCAATTATTTCTGTTGTATTCAATTTCTTCATCAACATTATAAAATATTCAGCATTCAGGTAATTATCTTCCTAGATTAAATTCATTCCTATATATTTATTTTTTCTGCTAGAATTTGTTTTTCAAAAAATTGGTTCTTAGGTTATATAAATTCTCTTAATTTTGTATTCTATAACAGCTGCAAAGAAAAAAGCATCTGGCAAAACAAACCCAGATTCATTGTTTAAAAATTTCAAGAGAGAGGGCCAGGGGCTGATGCTGTGGTGCAGCAGACTATCGCCCTGGCCTAAAGCGCCAGCATCCCATATGGGTGCCAGTTCTAGAACCAGCTGCTCCTATTCCAATCCAGCTCTCTGTTGATGGCCTGGGAAAGCAGTAGAAGATGGCCCAAGTCCTTGGGCCCCTGCACCCAAGTGAGGACCTGGAAGAAGCTCCTGGCTCCTGGCTTTGGATCAGTGAAGCTCCAACTGTTGTGGTCATCTGGGGAGTGAACCATTGGATGGAAGACCTCTCTCTCTCTCTCTCTCTCTCTCTCTCTCTCTCTCTCTCACAACCTGGGAGTGAACCACTGGATGGAAGACCTCTTTCTCTCTTTCTCTCTCTCTCTCTCTCCCTCTTTCTCTCTCTCTCTCTCTCTGCCTCTCTTCTCTCTGTGTAACTCTATTAAATAAATAAATCTTTAAAAAAGAGAGAGAGACAGGGCCAGTGTTGCAGTACAGATGGTTAGGCCACTGTCTACAGCATCAGCATCCCACATGGTCACTGATTCAAGTCCCAGCTGCTCCACTTCTGATCCAGGTCTCTGCTACTGTGGCAGGGAAAGCAGCAGTGGATGGCCCAACTGCTTGCACCTATGTTGGAGACTTGGATGAAGCTCCTGGCTCCTGGCTTTGACCTGGCCCAGCCCTGCCATCAGTTGGGCATTCATTTGGGGAGTTGAACTAGTGAATGGAAGATCTCTGCCTCTGCTCTCTCTTTGTAACTCTGACTTTCAAATACTAAATAAATCTTTTAAAAAAAGAAATGCATCTCAATAAAATAAAGGCCATAAATGACAAGCTCACAGCTAACACCACAGTCAACAGTGAAAATTTGAAAACTTTTCCTCTTAGGCAGACATCGTGGAATACTGGGTAAAGTCACCATCTAATGCCAACCTCTCATATGGCATTGTTTGTGTCCCAGATACTCCACTTCTGATGAAGCTCCCTTTTAATGACCAGGAAATGTCAAAAGAAGATTCTCCAAATGCTTGGGCCCTTGTAACCCATGTGAGCCCCAAAAGAAGCCCCTGTCTTTCGGCTGGCCCAAGGCTGGCCATTGCAGCCATCAGGAATGAACCAGAGCATGGAAGATTTCTCTCTGTCTCTCCTGACTCCTTGAAAATATAAACATTTCCAGGGCCAGCGCTTGGTGCAGTGGATTAAGCCCTGGCCTGAAGTGTCAGCATCCCATATGGGTACTGGTTCTAGTCCAGCTGTTTCTCTTCTGATCCAGCTCTCTGCTGTGGCCTGAGAAAGCAGTAGAAGATGGCCCAAGTCTTTGGGCCCCTGAACCCATGTGGGAGACCTGGAGGAAGCTCCTGGCTCCTGGCCTCTGATGGCATAGCTCTAGCTGTTACAGCCATCTGGGGAGTGAACCAGCAGATGGAAGACCCCTCTATCTCTCTCTGCCTTTCCTCTTTCTGTGTAACTCTAACTTTGAAATAAATAAATAAATCTTAAAAAAGAAAAGAAAAACATTTCCTATAACAACAAAATATACAAGGATGTCTACTCTTATCACCTCAATTGTGTATAGGACTGAAACATCTAGTGGGAGCAATTAGTGAGAAAAAGAAATAAAACTGGACCTTAGCTATTTAGAAAACCCTAATGATTCCATGAGAGGCTATTCATTATCCTGAATTATGCAGCATGTCAAGCCATTGTTTGTGCTGCCAGCATTCCCTATCAGAGCACCAGCTCTAATCCCAGCTACTTTGCTTCTGATCCAGTTTCTTGCTAATATGCCTGGGAAAGCAGCAGAGGATGGTCTAAGCCTTATGTGCCTGTTACCCAATGTAAGAGACAATGATGGCTGCTGGCTTCAGCCTGCCAAAGATCTGCCTGTTGTAGCCATTCAAGAAATAAACTGTCATTCTTACTCTCTCTCCCCATCTGTCTCTGCCTATCTCAGAGTCTCCTGCTTTTAAGACAAATAGGGACCAGCACTGTGGCAGAGGTGGTTAAGTGGCCTCCTGTAATAACAGCATCTCATATAGATACCAGTGTGGGTTCCATCTGCTCAACTTCCATTCCAGTTCTCAGGTAATACACCTGGGTCCAAGGTCCAAGTGCCTGGGCCCCTGCAACCACATGGGAGACCTGGAAAGAAGCTCCTGGCTCCTGGCTTTGGCCTGTCCCAACCCTGCTTAATGCAGAAGTGAACCAGCAGATGGAAAAACAGATCCTCTCTCTCTCTCTCTCTCTCTCTCTCTCTCTCTCTCTCTGTAACTGCCTTTCAAGTAAATAAATATTATAGCAAGCAAACATAGCAAATAAATATTTTTCAAGATTTCTTTCATTTATTTGAAAGGCAGAGTTACAGGGAGATAGAGAGATCTTTGATCTTGGTTCACTGTCCACATGTCTACAGTGGCATGGCTGGGGAGCCAGAAGCATAGGTTGCAGAGGCCCAAGCACCTGAACCATCTTTCCCTGATTTTCCAGTGCATTAGCAAGAAGCTGGATAGGAAGTAGAAGAGCCAGGACTCTAATCAGTGCACACGTGGTATAGCAGAATGGCAGGTGGTTGCTGGACTAAAATAGATACATCTTTAAAAAGGAAAATTAAAAAAAAAAAAACTATTAAATCCAAAAATGCATTCCATAACGTTGCAGGATACAGAATCAACCAGGTTGTAGTAATTGTGCTACATCAAAAATGTTTGAAGCAATGTAGATTTATCTTGGAGAAGGACAGACTGAAAGATTAATGCCAACCGGCGCCGCAGCTCAATAGGCTAATCCTCCACCTGCGGCACCAGTACACCAGGTTCTAGTCCTGGTCAGGGCACCGGATTCTGTCCCAGTTGCCCCTCTTCCAGTCCAGCTCTCTGCTGTGGCCTGGGAGTGCAGTGGAGGATGGCCCAAGTGCTTGGGCCCTGCACCCCATGGGAGACCAGGAGAAGCACCTGGCTCCTACCATTGGATCAGCGCGGTGCACCGGCCACAGTGCACCAGCTGCAGTGGCCGTTGGAGGGTGAACCAATGGTAGAAGGAAGACCTTTCTCTCTGTCTCTCTCTCTCACTGTCCACTTTGCCTATAAAAAAAATTAATGCCTTGCTAATGAATAAATGCGGAATCTGATGTCACAGAGTAAAAGATGTAAACATTGTGAACGTGTATTGTTTCCTAGGCTGCCATAAAATCATGACAAAATAGGTGACTTAAAACAACTAAAATGGGATAGGCATATAAAAATGTGGAATAAATATATATTCTTTTTCTGTTCTTGAGGCCGGAAATCTGATATCAGGGTGTCGGCAGGGCCATGTTCCTTCTAATGGCTCTAGAGAAGAATGCCTCCTTGCCTTTACCTAGCTTTTGATGATTGCCTGCAATCATTGACATTCAGTGGCTGGAAGCTGTATCTCTCTAATTTCTGCCCCTGTTGTCATGACATCTCCTTTCTGTGTGTCTTCATATGGCTTTCTTTTTTTAATATTTTATTGTTTGACAGGTAGAGTTACAGACAGTGAGAAGCAGAGACAGAGAGAAAGATCTTCCATCTGCTGGTTGACTCCCCAAATGGTGGCAACAGCTGGAGCTGGGCTGATCCAAAGCCATGAGTCAGGAGCTTCCTCCAAGTCTCCCACATGGGTGCAGGGGCCCAAGGACTTGGGCCATCTTCTACTGCTTTCCCAGGCCATCAGCAGAGAGCTGGATTGGAAGAGGAGCAGCCGGGACTAGAACTGATGCCCATATGGGATGTCGGTGCCACAGGTGGAGATTAAACTTCTGTGCCACAGCACTGGCCCCTGTATGATCTGCTTATAAAAACAATACATATTGGGGGCCAGCACTGTGGTGGAGCAGGTAGGGCTTCCACCTGCAGTGCCAGTATCCCTTATGAGCACCACTTTGAGTGCCAGCTGCTCCACTTTTGATCCAGCTCTCTGCTGTGGCCTGGGAAATCAGTAGAAAATGACCCAAGTCCTTGGGCCCCTGCCCCCACATGGGAGACCTGGAAGAAGCTCTTGGCTCCTGGTTTTGGATTGGCACAGCTCCGGCCATTGCAGCCAATTGGCGAGTGAACCAGTGGATGGAAGATCTCTCTCTCTCTGCCTCTCCTTCTCTCTCTGTGTGTAACTCTGACTTTCAAATAAATAAATAAATAAATGTTCAAAAGCAAAAAAAGTAGAGAATGAGATTTTGACAAAACATAAAATGTCTTTTCCTCATTTAATAATCAGAAATGTAAAATATTCTCTTGTAGTCTGTTTATTTTAACAAGCTGCTCAACCAGATAACTTGGAAATCAAACCTGATGATAAAGTACTAAAATTTAATTAGAAATTAGAATAATGTTGTTTCCAAAGGCTTGGACTCTGTCCCAAGTGTGGGGAGCGGGTCCCTGTGGGGAGCAGGGCCCATCTCCTGCAACATGGTGAAATAAGTACTGAGACTACCAAGACTAGACTAGACTACTGAGACTATTGAGACTAACTCTATGCGCCTGATCTCCCACCATATGGCGCTCTGAGGAAGTAAACAAATCTTACACAGCTGCTTCATCAATTAGCTGATTCCTAATCCAACCTCTGATTGGAGGAGAACAGCATGCTCAGCGCGTGGGCAGCAGAGCACGGATTGGTGGAAGAGGACTATAAAGGCAAGATAGAAGCAGCATGGAGGGATTCGCTTATGCACCACAGACATCTCACAAAATGCACCAAAAGAATAACAAGAATGCGGACACACACCAAGTGGAATGCGGTTAGAATGCAGTTAGCACAGGAGCAAACTTGAGCACACAACGCAGAGTCATTCGCTTAAACAACAGCGTCCAGTCTGGTGTAGCCAGACTGTGAGCCTGTGGGGGAGCGACAAGTGGTTCCGTGACTCAGATACAGATGGGGACAAAAAGCCACGGGGAGCGAGAGACAAAAAGCCGTGGGGGAAAAATAGAGAGAAATAAGAAAGCTGGAGAAAGGAAAATAAGAAAAAGCCGCAGGAAGAAAACCGCAGGGAGAGAAAGAAAGCTGAGGGGGAAAAAAGCTGCGGGGGGGATAAGAGAGCCGGGAAATAGAAAAAAAAAATAAGAAAGTCTCTCCACAACATGGCAATGAGAGGGCTTGGATTCGGACTGCCTAGGGTGATAAGCACCTGTGGGCAACCTAGCAGAGCAGAGTATGTGCCAAGGGGCACCGAAGACAGGCGTGTATGAACACCACAAAGAATAAAAAGAAGGGGGAGCTGTGGGGAGCAGGGCCCTGTGGGGAGCAGGGCCCATCTCCCCACAGCAAGTGCCAATTAAAATAATGAGGACATGGTTTTGGGGAGAATAAAACAGAGCAGTTAATCCTTTGCAAACGAGGACACAGAAATCTATCAAATCTCAATGATGGTTACCAAATAATCAGGCCCTTGCTGCTTGCTGCTCAGATGGTCAATTCATCAGAGTGTTGGTAAAAGGGAAGGGTTAATTTAAAAAATCCAGTACTCTTGGGGGAAAGAGATCCCCCAATCCGAAGTGAGCTCTTTCCCAACAAGCCAACAGGACAGTTGCAGAGTGAGGTTGGAAATAGAACAATGAGTCTATTTGATTAACAATTATGCAGATTTTCATGCTTTGTTCTGATGAGGGTCCTACCTTGGCAGAGGAGTGTAGCATGGATCCCTCAGCTGGCAGTTCTTGATACGGAGCTCAACATCAGTTGGGAGAGCTCAACATCAGTTGGGAGGAGACTTTCTGTAGCTGGGTCAAAAGTCTGCCATTCCAAATCATCCCCTTTCAGTGGACTCCTAAAATTCTTATGAAAACAATATTCACAAGACTAGGGTTAGAGTAGATGCCTTCATGAAGGTAAAATGTGGGAAGGGAAGGTGCCTTTATTATGGCTAATAATTCCTCACTGTCAAGTTTTCTGATCCATATGTATGGAATAGGGGAATTGACTCCACTCTGGCTACTTTCTGCTGAATGAAAGTAATGTAGGGGAATTTTTGGAATGGAAAATTGACATTGTTTTGACCCTTGCTTTCTCCCTTTGAAGAGAGATAAAGGCAAGAACATTTGTTTAGCTTCTGGCTCATAGGTTCATTTGTAAAGTTTCTGTAACATAGTGACTTTAAACCCTAAGTAAATTCCCAATAACATTATTAGAATGTTAGTCCTCATTTAAAATTCCTCCTAAAATAGACCTGGTTCCAGATGGTATCCAGGAAATGAATTTGAAAGCCAGTCTCTACCTGCTTGGGAAAGGGGAGCCACACAGGTAGTTTCCACATGTTTTACCTTGCAGGTGCCTTATCATTTCACAGTAATAATAAAAGCAACAACATATTAACATTACTCTACCTAAACAGCAAATCATAAAACTGTTGGCAGCTTTCACTAAGAATTTTTAACCTCAAGTAAGTAAAGCCATTGACTAGGGCTCAGTTTGTAGGTCAGACATAGTATTAAACTGGATGGGCATGTTAGCTAGGAAAATGATCCCAGAGCTATTGGGATTTTATACACAATATCTTGTTTTGATGGAGGCACAAATTTCTTCTTTGGATGGCCATGAGGGTGTTTCAAGCCATTTGGCTTTGGGGGATTGCCTTCCTCAGTAGGGAAATTTAAGCTCAGTTATCTCTCCTTCACCATCCAATAGACACCTGCATAATAAGAAAAAGCATAGTTTCCTACCGCTTTCTCTCTCTATAACCCTGCTGTTTAAATAAAGAAAATCAATCTTTAAAAAAAATGAGTTCCAGATCCGAATTTCTAAAGGGGATGTCAATCACATACAGGCTTGCTGGACTACAGTGTTCCAAGCATCCATGCACATGTTCCTCGGAAGGCTTTAGAAGAAAGGTGGCTGACACCCGTCGTTTTTAGATTAATGAGCAGGTCGTGTGACTGTGAGCTGGGAACCTCCCTGTTGTTTATGAGGTTGCAATAGTGAGATGGGCTGTCCAAGAGTGAACTGCTCTGCCTCTCCATAGTACATCATCAGTGGCTGTTATTCTTACATGCATTAGGCAGTCTTGGCTAGCAATGTCCAGATTTTTAAATATTTAAATTTTTAAATTTGAGTCAGTATTCTGAGTCCTATTTCTTGCTTCTTGATTACCAGGAATTCCAAGATCTAGCTCAGATCTGAAAACCCCAGTATGGGTGCTGTATATAGATTCTAGCATAATGTGAGAGTGTAAGATGAGAGAACTCCAAACATTGTATTTAATTAGTATACCTTAGAAATAGTGGCAGTCTGTAGAGGTTGCAAATCTACCTACCAGGGTGGTGAGACATTTAAGGGATTTTAATAATTCCCCAAAATTTATTAAAAGGAAAAACAGCAACATGATAAAGGCTGGCTTCCCATCCGTCCTAACCTTATTCATCTTCCTGCACTATACACCCTCACCCATCCATGATCCGTACCCACCCTGCATAGCTTGTCTGGGCCGCAGCTGAGAGAAATTTGATGGGGAGCTGATGACAAATATCCTAAGCAGCATATTGACAAAGGAATCAGCCCATAAGACCTTTGGATCTAGCTGAAAAGCCCATGACATCATTTCAGGCAAGAAAAGCTAAGACACCGTGGCAAAAAAAAAAAAAAAAAAAAATCTACATGAAGAATCTCTGTGAGTTAGACCTCAGTGGAAAGAAGGGGCCATCAAAGGAGGTACCTTTCTCTGAAGGGAGAAGAGAACTTTGCTTATGGCCCTGTCTGAATACCGACAGAGTTTGTGGACTCAAAAAGCTTCCATAGCCTTGGCAGCACATGAGAAGAGCCTCAGGTGATCACTGACTTCATAATTAAGAGTGTCAATTGTTAAATCAACAACAGGAGTCACTGTGCACTTGCTTCCCATGTAGGACCTCTGTCCTTAATGAGTTGTACTATGAGAATTAATGGTAAAACTTGTCATCTTCGGGCCAGCGCCGTGGCTCAATAGGCTAATCCTCCACCTTGCGGCGCCGGCTCACCGGGTTCTAGTCCCGGTCGGGGCGCCGGATTCTGTCCTGGTTGCCCCTCTTCCAGGCCATCTCTCTGCTATGGCCAGGGAGTGCAGTGGAGGATGGCCCAGGTGCTTGGGCCCTGCACCCTATGGGAGACCAGGAAAAGCACCCGGATCCTGGCTCCTGCCATCGGATCAGCGCAGTGCGCTGGCTGCAGCGGCGGCCATTGGAGGGTGAACCAACGGCAAAGGAAGACCTTTCTCTCTCTGTCTCTCTCTCTCACTGTCCACTCTGCCTGTCAAAAAAAAAAAAAAAAAACTTGTCATCTTCAAAAGTACTTTATACATTGTGTGTCTGTGTACGAGCAAACTGTTGAAATCTTTACTTAGTGTAGAGTTGGTCTTTGGTATATAAAGATAATTAAAAATGAATCTTTATGAAGAATGGGATAGGAGAGGGAGTAGAAGGTGGGACAGGGAGAAGTGGGGGTGGGAGGGTGGGTATGGGGGGAAGAACTGCTGTATTCCTAAAACTGTATCCATGAAATTTGTATTCATTAAGTAACTGCTTTATAAAAGGAAAGGAGAGGAGAGGAGAGGAGAGGAGAGGAGAGGAGAGGAGAGGAGAGGAGAGGAGGAGGGGAAGGGGAGGGGAAGGGGAGGGGAAGGGGAGGGGAAGGGGAGGGGAAGGGGAGGGGAAGGGGAGGGGAAGGGGAGGGGAAGGGAGGGGAGGGAAGGAAAAAAAAGAGCCAAGAATAGGACAAATATCCCTAAAGCTCCTGCATTTTCTAAATTGACAAGGACTCCTAACTGTCTCCTTGGGCATCAACAGCCACAGACACAGTTGCTGGATAGTTTAAGGGATTTAAATGTTTACTCCATCGCATTTACCAGATCTCTCACAAAACCTCCACTATAGGAAACCCACTTAACAGGGGCTGATGCTGTGGCATATTGGGTAAAGCAGCCACCCACAGTGCCAGCATCACATTTGGGTGCCAGTTAGGGCCACCCCCTGCTGCTTCAGTTGTGATCCAGCTCTCTGCTGTGGCCTGGGAGAACAGTGGAGGATGGCTCAGGTGCTTGGGCATGCATCCAGGGTGGAGGGGGTCTGGGAGGAATCTCCTGACTCCTAGATTCAGATCAGCCCAGCTCTGGCCATTGCAGCTACCTGGGAAGTGAACCAGTGGATGGAGGACCTCTCTCTCTCTCTCTCTCTCTCTCTCTGCCTCTGCTTCTCTGTAACTCTGCCTTTCAAATAAAATAAACATTTTAAAAAATCCACTTAACAGCCAACTTCTCTTAAATTTAACACACATACAGGACATGCAGTATTACAATAGAACACCACTTTCTTCTTAGTAATAGGATTGTAACTATAAGCTGCTCAATCAGCCACAATGCAACTCAAGGTGCTTTTGGATGGAAATTAAATTGAACCACTCATATTTCACCAAATGAATACTCTTCCAAATTGGTGTGTGTGAACCTCTGGATCTCCTCACATCCGGAGCTGAAGAGGCAGCTCACTACTCTGCATGGAGCAGGTAGTGGCACAAGCCAACCTTCAGAGCTGTCCCTGAGCTGTAACCCCACTGTCTGTGTGAGTGTGTGTGTGTGTGTGCATGGGCCCAGTGTGTGCAAACCTCTGGATCTCCTTGCATGTGGAGCTGAAGCACCAGCTCCCTAGCCCCCTTGCTAAGTGACACAAGGAGACTACAAGATGCTCCAGCCAAGATGCCGCCTCACCACCTTGCCTGGAGTCCCTATCAGCCTACTGCCAGAGTAGACCACAGAGGCAGACCAGGCCTCTGAGCAGGGGACCTCTCCAACTTCTCTTCACCTTTCACTGCAGTTTAGTTCACAAGTTCCAGAGCAAAGAAACAACCTGATATGTGTTAAATATCCTCCAGGAACAAATCTGAATGAAACCTACATTTGTTCTCAGGAAAATAGACTTTGCTTCACCTTCTACTGCAGTTTAGTTCACAGGTTCCAGTGCAAATATGGAATAGGAAATAATCATCAAGAACATGAACATAAAACTCACTTGCTGGGACTGGCATTGTGGTACAGCACATTAAACTATCACTTATGATGCCTGCATCTCCTATCAGAGTGCCAACTTGAATCCTAGCTGTGTTCTTTCTGATCCAATCTAACCTGTGCCTAGGAATTAGCAGATAATGGCCTGATTACTTGACTCCTTGCCACCCACATGAAATACTCAGATGAGGTTCCTGACTCCTGGCTTCAGTCTGGCTCAGGCCCAACTGTTGCAGCCATTTAGGGGAGGGAACCAGTGAATGGAAATCTCTCTCTCTCTCTTTATTCCTCCCCTATGTGTGTGTATCTCCTTCCCTCTCACTCTGCCTTTCAGCAAAATAAATAAATCTCTAAAAAATCTCCCTTCAGGATCAAGCATCTGGGGGATACTACACTTTAGGAGGAAATGGATTGATTTGTTCAGAGTACTCAAAGCAGCTTCTGTATATATCTCAGTTCTTTCTCTGTCCACACTTATGTTTTTATAGCACTTATGACAGCATCAGTGTGAGTTTTCATTCATTTTCTCATATGTAGTGTGTGACCTATTACAAAGCAACCTTCCTGATTGTATGTCTTTTGCTTCTCCATCCCAAATACTTAGAATAGTGTCTAGTGCCTGACATGCAAAGATCATTTGTTGAATGAACAAACAGAACTATTTACTAAATGTTAATGAAGGAGCTTATGTTCAATCAGTCCATTTATAAAATAAAGCTCAGCTGACTATGAAATGTTTATATTGTATATAAAATATATATGAATTTGCAATCTGCCTTTGAACTCGGTCATAAGCATCAGTATCCTTGTCTCCTTAATTGTTGTGGGCAGTAAGAAGACTTCTGTCTGCTCTGT
Source organism: Oryctolagus cuniculus (assembly GCF_964237555.1). NCBI lineage: Eukaryota > Metazoa > Chordata > Mammalia > Lagomorpha > Leporidae > Oryctolagus > Oryctolagus cuniculus. The sequence continues at coordinate 96,014 of NW_027208234.1, read as the reverse complement.
TTAAAGATCCCCATGGTTCTCAGTGTTCAGAGAGCTTTTCTGCTGGTGACCTTCCATGTCCACCTGGTTTCTCTTTGTACCAAGCCTGGACTTGAGGATTGTGATTGTGGCTATGGATCCCAGTTCAAAACTCAAAATGTACCCACTGAAATATTTTCTGATTTCCTCTTCAAGCCAATGGCTGTTTGACACAGTGTGGATTGACATCCACATACGTGCGACTTTTCCCATTTTTCTGGAATTGATTTCTATTTTAATTCCATTGGAGTCATGAAAGCAATGATATGACTCCAATTTTCTAAAAATTGTTGATACATATTTTCTAAAATAACAGATGATCCCACCTGGAGAATTTTTGACAGCTGTTGAGAAGAACACATGTTCTGCTGCTGTCAGGTAGAATGCTCTCTGTATAACTGTTAGGAAAAGTTGATTTATAATATTGTTCAAATCTACCACTCTTGAAAGTGGAGTAGTAATACATTCTGTTTGTTCCATTGCTGTTTATCCCTTCAGAGCTGTCAACATTTGCTTATATATTCTGGTGTTCTGAGGTTGTGTATGCATGTTGTTCAACCTCAAAAAGTACACAGAGGAACACTCAAGAATATCAATAATAATATAGGAACAAAATGAGGAATTCAAAAAACACATAGAACAATGAAGAAGAATCAATTTTCAAGATGTAGAAAATGGTGAATAAAAAGAAATCAAAATAAATAGAAAACTTCTACTCCAAAGAAACACACAATAGAAAAAACATTTTGTTATGGAGAAATGGGATTGGACTTGCATGATCCTCAAACTCTGATGCTTTTCCCTGGCACAAGTCCATGTCTTCTACTGAGAGCATCATCCAATGATTGCTTCAGAGTGATCCATCCCACCTGTCAGTGCAAGTGTTAAGTTGTTGCTCCCCCATTCGCGGAGGAACGACACTAGACCCTGCGCTGTTTTTTGTCTGCTCAGCCCTTCCCGGGTTTGCTGCTGGTCCTTCCCACGTTGGCTGCCGACCCCTCCACCTCCGTGGAGGGGTGGCTCCCTCTGCCACTTTCCCCGCTTCCGCGGAGGAGTGGCACACCACCGGCCGGCTCTCTCGGGGGCTGCTCAGGTGTTCCTTCAGATGTTCCTGGTGCATGTTGTCTCTCTCCTCCTTTATAGTCCTCTTCCACCAATCCCAACTCTGCTACCCACATGCCGAGAATGCTGCTCTCCTCCAATCAGGAGCAGGATCAGCTCCTGCAGCTTATCAGACTGATGAGGCAGCTGCGTAGTTGTTTGCTCCCTCAGTGCCATATTGTGGGAGAGCAGATACATAGAATAAGTCTTAATTCCAGTAATTTAGTCTAGTTTCAGTTGCTCCCCACAGTTCCCACTTTCTTTTTATTCTTTGGCGTTGATATGCTCCTGTCTTCAGTGCCCCGCGGTGCACACTCTGCTCTGCTCAAGATGCCCACAGGTGTTTACAAGCCCTACCAATCAGGCAAACCAAATCCGGGTCCTCTCTTCACCATGTTGTGAGGAGGTTTTTGGGCGCTGATGCATGCCTGTGTTCGGTGCCCTGCAGCGCATGCTCTGCTCTGCTAGAACTGCCTGCAGGTGCTCACAAGCCCTACCAATCAGGCAGACCGAATCCGAGCCTTCTCATTGCCGTATTGTGGGGAGACTTATTGATGTTGATTCGTGCCTATCTTCAGTGACCTGTGGTACATACTCTGCCTACAGGTGCTTATCGCCTTACTAATCAAGCAGACCGAATCCAAGCCCTCTCATTGCCGTGTTGTGGGGAGGCCTTATTTTTCTCTATCTCTGGGCGTTCCTATCTCTCCTATTTTACTTCTATCTGCCAGCATTCCTATTTCTCTCATTTTACTTCTATACTTCTGTTTCTCTTATCCCCGTGGCTTCCCGGCGCCCACCCCGAGGCGGCTTCCTGGCTCTGCGCAGCTTCAGCCCGTGCTTCTCTCATCTGCGTGGCTTCCCAGCTTCGCGGGTGCTCTGAGGTCTCCACGCCCGCACCATGGCCTCCGTGCCAGCCCCACGCTCTCCTATCTACTCACGCCCTGTGCGCTCTCTCCGCTTTTGCCCTGCATGCTCTCTGTGCTAGGTGGCTTCCGCAAATCACGGCCTAGCTCACGTTTCCACTTTTCAGTTTAGTTTTCAGTCTAAGTTCCCTGGGCTAACCTGACGAATTCCAACCTAGCTTACGTCTCTGCTTTTCGGTTTGGCTTCCTGTCTTTTGCTCCCCGGGCTAATCTGACGGATTCCAACCTAGCTTACGTCTCCTCTCCCGGTTTGGCTTCCCATCTTTTGCTCCCCGGGCTGACTTGATGAATCCCAACCTAGCTTGCGTCTCCGCTTCGGCCTACCCCCGCGGCTTCATTTTCCCTAGCTTATATTTTTCTCTACCCGGTACATTTCCTAGCTTTCTTCCAACAATATTTCTCTCATTTCTCCTGGCTTCTCCCCACAGTCCATATCTGAGTCTGTTTCTTCTAGCTTTCATTTTCACTTTCAACCTTAGATTTCTCCCGGCACTTTTTCCGTCTGGCTTTTCCCTAGGCTCTTCCCTAGTCTCTCTCTCTGGTATTTTCCCGCTTCTTCCCTCCTAGGCTTCCTATCCGAGTCATGGCACCATTATGTTGCTCCCCCATTCGCGGAGGAATGACACTAGACCCTGCGCTGTTTTTTGTCTGCTCAGCCCTTCGCAGGTTTGCTGCTGGTCCTTCCCGGGATGGCTGCCAACCCCTCCACCTCCGTGGAGGGGCGGCTCCCCCTGCCACTTTCCCCACTTCTGTGGAGGAGCGGCACACCGCCGGCCGGCTCTCTCGGGGGCTGCTCAGGTGTTCCTTCAGATGTTCCTGGTGCATGTTGTCTCTCTCCTCCTTTATAGTCCTCTTCCACCAATCCCAACTCTGCTACCCACATGCCAAGCATGCTGCTCTCCTCCAATCAGGAGCAGGATCAGCTCCTGCAGCTTATCAGACTGATGAGGCAGCTGCGTAGTTGTTTGCTCCCTCAGCACCATATTGTGGGAGAGCAGATGCATAGAATAAGTCTTAATTCCAGTAATTTAGTCTAGTCCCAGTTGCTCCCCACATTAAGTGACCATAAAACTAGCTCCTGCTGCAGGGGCAAGGGTCATGCTTGTTCTTCCTGCTGTGGCAGTGTTGGTGCATGAGGAGTTGGGGCTCAGGTGTGCACATTTTGAGGGAATGCACAGGCCCCAGGATTTAGCCCTGGCTGTGGACACAACACATCTCTGTTCAGCACAAGGTACACCTGCTTTCACCTAGTGTAAGATGCCCAGGGATGACCAAATTATGTCTCCCCCAAACATAGCCAGAAGGGAGGGAACCCAGGCCACACCCACACTGAACACAGCTTCTGCACTCTGTGATCAGTGTCTTTAGTGAGAGAGGATGGCATTGGATTCCTATTTCAAAAAAAATTGATGACATAAAACTCAACAAAATGGAATCAGGAAAGTTATTGTGCAAATGGGCAAATATAAGAGATTGTACAAAATTAGTAAGTATTAACTGCACTTCTGAGAGAATATGTTAATTTTTATGAGATGTGTATTTGGCCACTTTTTTCATATCAACTTTTTTTTTTTAAAGATCTGTGTTATTTATTTGAAAGGCAGAGTTAGAGAAAGACAGGTCGAGACAGAGAGAAATTTCCATTGGTTGGTTCACTCCCCAAATGTCCACAATGGGCCAAGCCGGGCCAATCTGAATTCAGGAGCCAGGAGTTTCTTCCAGGTCCCCAATGTGGGTGCAGATATCCAAGTATTTGGGCCATCTTCTACTGCTTTTCCAGGCACATTTGCAGAGAGTTGGATGGGAAGTGGAGCACCCAGGACTTGAACTGGCACCCTTGTTGGATGCTGACATTACAGGCCAAGGTTTTAACCTGCTGTGCCACAGGTCTAGCTCCTATTTGACCGCTTTTAAAATGTACTATTATTGTGGTTCTGAGAAAACAAAATATAGCTGATGAATTTTATCATCTTAAGCATTTCGAAGTGTATAGTTGAGTAGTGTTGAGGATATGCACATTGTTGTGGGACGAATATTCGGAACTGTTTTTCCTTATGAGACTGAAACTCTCTACCCATTGAAGGAAAGTTTTTACAATTCCACCACCACCAACTCCCAGTAACTGCCATTCTACTTGCCATTGCCCAGACTATGGAGTCTTTAGGAGATAGTGATATTTCAGGGTCACATAACTGAGAGGGTAGAGGGAACCCTCTTGGAACTCAGTTTGTCTGCAAAGCTGGGTCCTGATTGTACCCAGGCACTCCCTGGGGTTTTCAGATTGAGCTATGTGTCATAAATGTGTGTGATTATTGACATGGCATGAGGCAGATGGAGGATGAGTCTTTGGAGAGGTCTTTTCTGCTGAGGAATCCCATGAAAGAGAATCCCAAGAAATGAAATCAATTTCTTGATGAAAGTCTACAATAGAACCTGGAACTCAGGGTGTCTAAGCTTTCTTTGCTGAAGCCCCATTGGAGAAAGCCATCTGTTCTGTTCTGTCCTGACTTTCTAGGGGCCCAGACTCAAGAAATCTAGGATTTGAATACTTTATAACTTTGCAGATATTGACTCAACTCTTGCTATTGATACCTCAGGCATTTGGGCAGGAAGGACTCCATGGTGACATGGGTTGTCCCAAAGAAGGAAACTCTAGGCAAGGTCACCACACTGATCCTACTTGGGCATTGCAACACTACTTCCCCTTTTGTGGGTATTTTTGGGAGCTTCATGTAGGCTGACCTGTCCCATGTAGGAACAATTTATTGGAAGAGTTAAAATCTGGGTTAGCCTGTTAGGTCTATCTCTAGGTCATGGCAGGCAGAATGGGTAGAGGAATGTTGTGCTGGCACTCATCTTTAATGTGAATCCCAAGCTAGAGAAATGTTCAGATGGAAATCTGTGCTTGACCTTGCTAACAGAAAGTTACCTGGAACAGAAACAGTATTGAAAGCCAGATGGTGTTATGATACCTATAGACCTGGCTTTAGAACCACTGCAGGAAGTTGAAAATGTACTTAACAGTCATACACTTCTCCCTGGGTGATGGGCAATTTCACCACACTGACAATGAAGCCCAATGCTGATTCACCTTGAGTGCAAGTACAGAGGGATCTTCATAACTGTGCAGAGGGATCTTCATAACCATGGCCAGTAATGGCCAACGTGACCTCCTGCTCCTGTTCTTTAAAAACAAACAAACAAAAAACCCAGGTGCATAATTTGATGAAGATATATATTTTCAGCTACATGTACAGTGTCAGTGGTAATGTAAAATGATGCAACCACCACAGAAAACAGTATGAATGTTCTTCATTACATTGAAAATAAAATTTTTATATGATCTGATAATCTCAGTTCTTATTAAATATCTAAAAGCATTGAAAGTTCAATATAAATAAAGTATTAGCACTGTTTGCCACAGCATAATTCATTGTAGCCAAGACTTTTAGTGTGGCCTGCACTCACAGTGCAAAGTTATGCAGGCACAGAGAAAAGAAAATCCTGTGCCATGGATGAACAGTAAGGTTATTTTCCTAAGTGAAATTAACCACAAGTATCAGTCCCCAAAGACAAATAATGTAAGATTCCAACATATGAAGTATTTAAAGTAGTCAGAGGGGTCAGCGCTGTAGTGCAGTGGTTTAAAGCCCCACCTGCCATGTCAGCAATCCATACGGGTGCCTCTTCAATTCCTGGCTACTCCACTTCTGACCCAGCTCTCTGTTATGGCCTGGAAAAGCAGTAGAAGATGGCCCAAGTCTTTAGGCTCCTGCACCTCTGTGGGAGATCTGGAAGAAGCTCGTGTCTCCTGGCTTCAGATTGGCTCAGCTCTGGCCGTTGTGGTCATTTGGGGAGTGAACCGGTGGATGGAAGATCTTTCTCTGGCTCTACCTATCTCTGTAACTATTTCAATTAAATAAATCTATTTTAAAAAATAGAATACGAGGGTCCAGCACTGTGGCTCAGCAGGTTAACACCCTGGCCTGAAGCGTCGGCATCCCATATGGGCATCAGTTCTAGTCCCGGCTGCTCCCCTTTTGATACAACTCTCTGCTATGGCCTGGAAAAGCAGTAGAAGATGGCTCAAGCCCTTGTGCCCCTGTACCCATGTAGGAGATTCAGAGTAAGCTTTTGGCTTTGGGCTGATGCAGTTCTGGCCATTGCAGCCAACTAGGGGGTGAACCATCAGATGGAAGACCTCACTTTCTCTTTTCCTCTCCTCTCTCTGCGTAACTCTGACTTTCAAATAAAATAAATAAATCTTTAAAAAAATAGAATATGAGAAGCATAAATTAGAAGGGTAGTTATGGATGGTAGAAAAGGTATGCTATTCAGTAGAAATAGAATTTTTAGATGAAAACAATCCTAGAAATCTGGTGTGTGTGTGTGTGTACATACATGTATACATCACTTACCTTACAGTGACAACTGCCCTTGTGAGATACAGTACTCAAGCCCTCTTCTACCTGACCTTGTATAAGAAAAGGGCTCCCTCTGTTGGTCTTTGGTCACTCTTCAGGTGTTTGTTGAGTAGGGCTGGTGGCAGGCTATTCCCAAGTGAGTAGAGAGTCATGACTGGTGTCATCTAGGAATGTTGGGAAAGACTGCAATGCCATATCTCTTTTCTCTCCCCAGCTTGGTCTCCTTAGTTACCACACTGTATTTTGGTGACAATGCAGGAAGATACACCAGTCTCTGCTGAATTTACGACAATGCAATTGCGATTGAATCCTATGAATGGATCTTCCTTTATAAGAAAATGGGCAGCCTCTCATCTTGGCCTGAGATTTCTAAATGCATCCAACAATATTATTTCCAGTTTTATTTATTTTATTTTATTTTTTAAAGATTTATTGAATTATTTGAAAGTCAAAGTTACACAGAGAAAGGAGAGGCAGAGAGAGAGAGAGAGAAAGAGAGAGGTCTTCCATCTGATGGTTCACACCCAATTGGCTGCAATGGCCAGAATTGTGCTGATCCAAAGCCAGGAGCCAGGAGCTTTCTCTGGGTCTCCCACATGGGCACAGGGGCACAAGGACTTGGGCCATCTTCTACTGCTTTCCTAGGCCATAGCAGAGAACTGAATCAGAAGTGGAGCAGCCAGGTCTTGAACTGGCACCCATATGGAATGTCGGTGTTTCAGGCCAGGGCGTTAACCCCCTGTGCCACAGTGCCGGTCCCTCCAGTTTTATTTTCGTAGGACCCTTGTCCAGGTATATCAGGCCAGAGAATAATCAATAATGTCTTTCCTGCCAGCGCTGTGGCTCACTAGGTTAATCCTCCACCTATGGTGCTAGTACTCCGGGTTCTAGTCCCATTTGGGGCACCGGATTCTGTCTCAATTGCTCCTCTTCCAGTCCAGCTCTCTGCTGTGACCCATGAAGGCAGTTGAAGATGGCCCAAGTGCTTGGGCTCTGAACCTGCATGGGAGACCAGGAGGAAGCACCTGGCTCCTGGCTTTGGATCACCACAGTGTGCTGGCCATAACGTCCATTTTGGGGGGTGAACCAATGGAAGGAAGACCTTTCTATCTGTCTCTCTCTCACTGTCTATAACTCTCTCTGTCTAACTCTGTCTGGCAAAAAATAAATAAATAATAGGTTGGTTCCAGGTCTTCGTTATTGTGAATTGTGCTGCAATAAACATTAGGGTGCAGACCGCTTTTTTGTTTGCCAATTTAAACTCCTTTGGGTAAATTCCAAGGAGTGGGATGGCTGGGTCGAACGGTAGGGTTATCTTCAGGTTTCTGAGGAATCTCCAGACTGACTTCCATAGTGGCTTAACCAGTTTACATTCCCACCAACAGTGGGTTAGTGTCCCTTTTTCCCCACATCCTCGCCAGCATCTGTTGTTGGTAGATTTCTGTATGTGAGCCATTCTAACTGGGGTGAGGTGAAACCTCATTGTGCTTTTGATTTGCATTTCCCTGATTGCTAGTGACCTTGAACATTTTTTCATGTGCTTGTTGACCATTTGGATTTCCTCTTTTGAAAAATATCTATTGAGGTCCTTGGCCCATCTCTTAAGTGGGTTGTTGGTTTTGTTTTTGTGGAGTTTCTTGATCTCTTTGTAGATTCTGGTTATTAACCCTTTATCTGTTGCATAGTTTGCAAATATTTTTTCCCATTCTGTTGGTTGTCTCTTCACTCTCCTGACTGTTTCTTTAGCAATACAGAAACTTCTCAATTTGATGCAATCCCAATAGTTGATTTTGGCTTTGACTGCCTGTGCCTCCCGGGTCTTTTCCAGAAACTCTTTGCCCATGCCAATAGCTTGAAGGGTTTCTCCAATGTTCTCTAGTAACTTGATGGTGTCAGGTCATAGATTTAGGTCTTTAATTCATATTGAGTGGATTTTTGTGTAAGGTGTAAGGTAGGGGTCTTGCTTCATGCTTCTGCATGTGGAAATCCAGTTTTCCCAGCACCATTTCTTGAATAGACTGTCCTTGCTCCAGGAATTGGTTTTGTATCCTTGATCAAATATAAGTTGGCTGTAGATGTTTGGGTTGATTTCTGGTGTTTCAATTCTGTTCCATTGGTCTATCCATCTGTTTATGTACCAGTACCATGCTGTTTTGATTGCAACTGCCCTGTAGTATGTCCTGAAGTCTGGTATTGTGATGCCTCCGGCTTTGTTTTTGTTGTACAAGATTGCTTTAGCTATTCAAGGTCTCTTCTGCTGGAACCAACCTAAATGCCCATGAATGGTAGACTGGATATAGAAATTATGGGATACGTACTCTTTAGAATACTATACCGCAGTAAGAAACAACGAAATCCAGTCATTTGCACCAAAATGGAGGAATCTGGAACACATCATGCTGAGTGAAGTAAGCCAGTCCCAAAGGGACAAATACCATATGTTCTCCCTGATTGGTGACAACTAACTCAGCACCAAAAAGGAAACCTGTTGAAGTGAAATCGACACTATGAGAAATGGTGACTTGATCAGCATAGCCCTGACTGTTAATGAACAACTTAATACATTATCCCTCTTAGTATTTTTTTTGTCTGTTCTACTTAATACTACTGGTTTAATTCTATAATTATCACACAGTTATTCTTAAGTGTTGAAATTTAACTGAAATGTGATCCCTGTTAAACATAAGAGTGGGAATAAGAGAGGGAAGAGATGTACAATTTGGGACATGCTCAAGCTGACTTGCCCCAAATGGTAGAGTTAGAAACATACCAGGGGATTCCAATTTAATCCCATCAAGGTGGCATGTACCAATGCCATGTCACTAGTCCAAGTGACCAATTTCAGTTCACAATTGATCATATTGAAAGGACTAAGAGTCAAAGGGAGCACATAAACAAGTCTAGTACCTGCTAATACTAACCGATAGAATAAATAAAGGGGAGAGTGATCCAACATGGGAAGCGAGATACTCAGCAGACTCATAGAATGACAGATGTCCTAAACAGCACTCTGGCCTCAGAATCAGCCCTAAAGGCATTCCAATCTGGCTGAAAAGCCCATGAGAGTATTTCAGGCATGGAAAGCCAAGACACTCTGGCAAAAACAAAACAAAACAAAACAAAACTTAAATGAAAGATCTCTGTGAATGAGATCCCAGTGGAAAGAACAGATCTTCAAAGAAGGAGGTACCTTTCTCTGAAGGGAGGAGAGAACCTCCACTTTGACTATGACCTTGTCTAAACAAGATAAGAGTCGGAGAACTCAAGGGGCTTCCATAGCCTTGGAAACTCATGACTGGTGCATAGGGAGATTACTGATGCCATAAACAGGAGTGTCAATTTGCAAAGTCAACAACAGGAGTCACTGTGCACTTACTCCTCATGTAGGATCTCTGTCCTTAATGTGCTGTACATTGAGACTTAATGCTATAACGAGTACCCAAACAGTATATTTCACTTTGTGTTTCTATGGGGGTGCAAACTGTTGAAATCTTTACTTAATGTATACTAACATGATCTTCTGTAAAAAAAAAAAAAAAAAAGAAATTATCAATTCCCAACTTGACTCTCACTGGGATTAAACATGACAATAGGTCTGATCTGATTTCATCATCATTTAAAAAATCATCTTTTATTTTTTTCACTTTATATTTCTGTGTGGGAGCAAACTGTTGAAATCTTTACTTAATGTATGCTAAACTGATCTTCTGTATATAAAGAGAATTGAAAATGAATCCTCATGTGAATGGAAGGGGAGAGGGAGTGGGAAAGGGGAGGGTTGTGGGTTGGAGGGATGTTATGGGGGGGAAGCCATTGTAATCCATAAACTGTACTTTGGAAATTTATATTCATTAAATAAAAGTAAAAAAAAGATAAAATAAAAATAAATAAAATAATGTCTTTCCAACATTTACATTAACATTTCTTTCTCCATGAAAGATTTTCCTACAGAGAAGCAACATGAAAGACTTGATATTTCTCTTCTATATCATGGAGTTGCTAAGGAAATAATTCCCTCATTAACCATTGGAGTGATCAAAGTGAATTTACGTGAATGGTGAACACAGGAGATAGAGCTGAGTGAAGGCAGAAGTTCACAGTGCAGTGGGGAGACAGACACTCCTGCAGTGAGCTCAATCAGTACTAGAGGTACTGGGAGAGGTTGAGCAGCATTGAGTGAGAGATAAATGAGAGGGTTGGATACAAGAGCAAGAGGGAGTTATTCATTTGTGGTCACCATTTTGTACTTAAAAAATTTTCTGGGATACACTGTAGTATTTGGATAAATTCTTTTTTTCTCTTTCAATATTTTATTTATATTTTCAGTTTCCATTCGATGATAATCAATTCCATAAAAAGTTGAGTTACTATCAATCAAAGCACAGTTACAAAACACATATATATGAGAGTATTTCAGGCATGGAAAGCCAAGACACTCTGGGAAAAAAAAAAAACTAAATGAAAGATCTCCATGAGTGAGATCCTAGTGGAAAGAATGGGTCATCAAAGAAGGAGGTACCTTTCTCTGAAGGGAGGAGAGAACTTCCACTTTGACCATGGCCTTGTCTAAATATCATCAGAGTCAGTGAACTCAGGGGGCTTCCAAAGCCTTGGCAGCTCATGACAAGAGCCTAGGGTGATTACTGATGCCATAAACAAGAGTGTCAATTCAGAGAGAGAGGACCCCAGCCCTGTGGGACATTTGCCCTCTATGTCCTTTCTAGTTCCTGGTTTGAGTCTGGAAGTTGTTACCCTTTAAAAAGCTGTTTGTGGCCAAGATGGCGGAATAGTGAGGGCGCGCACCGATAGTCCGGGAAAATTTAGTTTAATAAAAGGGGAGTTACGGTAGCCGCAGAAAAAAGAACCAAAAAAAAAATTGCAGGGGAAACCCTTCTGGATGGAGCAGCCGTGAATCAGAGGACCTACTGGGAGAACAAGGTCGCCCACCGCGTGGAAGCCAAGTCGCAGGACCGAGCCGCAGAAGCCCCAGGGTCTGTGCGCCAGTGCTCCAAGGGGAGTGCATGCCACACAGACAACAGCGGGGAGACTTGGGACGCTCAGGGCTCCGAGTCCACACATCGGCGCTGGAAGGGGAGGAAGAACCAGGCAGAGTTCTCAGGCCACACCCATCTCAAGCCTCCAAGGCTCCTCCAACAGCAGGCAGTCCACTTAACAGGGACACAGTATAAAAAAAAAAAACGCACAGTGACGCAAGAAGAATTAACTATGCCGAGTAACAAACACAGAAATAGAGGGAGCAAGATCAACGATGACACTATGATGCCTCCAAATAAGCAAAACACCCCAAGCCAAGAGTATGAAGATGATGAGATAGAAGAAATGCAAGATATGGATTTCAAAAAATTTATGATAAGAACATTTAGAAGTTTTCAAAAGCAAATCCTTGAACTACAGAAATCCTTAATGGACAAGATTGAAAATCTCTCTCGTGAAAATGAAATTTTAAGGAAGAGTCAAAATGAAACTCAGAAACTAGTAGAACAGGAAAGTGTAATAGTGAAGAGAAATCAAAATGAAATGAAGAGCTCAATAGATCAAATGACAAACACATTAGAAAGCCTTAAAAACAGAATGGGTGAAGCAGAAGAGAGAATATCGGACTTAGAAGATAGAGCACAGGAAAACATACAGTCAAACCAAAGAAAAGAAGAGGAAATTAGAAACCTAAAAAATATTGTTGGGAATCTACAGGATACTATTAAAAAAACCAACATTCGAGTTCTAGGAGTTCCTGAAGGCATGGAGAGAGAGAAAGGATTGGAAGGCCTTTTTAGTGAGATACTAGCAGAGAACTTTCCAGGTTTGGAGAAGGACAGAGATATCCTAGTACAGGAAGCTCATAGAACCCCCAATAAACATGACCAAAAGAGATCCTCACCACGACACGTGGTAATTAAACTTACCACAGTGAAACATAAAGAAAAGATCCTAAAATGTGCAAGAGAGAAACGTCGGGTTACTCTCAGAGGATCTCCAATCAGACTCACAGCTGACTTCTCATCAGAAACCCTACAAGCTAGGAGGGAATGGCGAGACATAGCACAGGTGCTAAGAGAGAAAAATTGCCAGCCCAGAATATTATATCCTGCCAAGCTCTCATTTGTGAATGAAGGTGAAATAAAGACCTTTCATAGCAAACAGAAATTGAAAGACTTTGTGGCCACTCGTCCGGCCCTGCAAAAGATACTTAAAGATGTGCTACACTCAGAAACACAGAAACACGGCCATCAATATGAAAGAAGGGAAAGGAAGAACACCTACCAGTAAAAGAGCATGGGAAGCTCAAAGCATATACTAGAAAATATCTCCGGGAAAATGGCAGGGCAAAGTCACTACATATCAATAGTCACATTGAACATTAATGGTCTGAATTCTTCAGTTAAAAGACACCGTTTGGCTGACTGGCTCACAGAACACAACCCAACTATTTGTTGCCTACAAGAAACACATCTCTCTAACAAAGAGGCATGCAGACTGAAAGTGAAAGGTTGGAAAAAGATATTCCATGCCAACAGAAACCAAAAAAAAGCAGGTGTAGCCATATTAATATCAGACAAAATAAACTTTAATACAAAAACTGTTAAGAGAGACAAAGAGGGACACTATATAATGATTAAAGGTTCAATTCAACAGGAAGATGTAACTATTATAAATGTATATGCACCTAATTACAGGGCACCGGTCTATTTAAAAGATATGTTAAGGGACTTAAAGGGAGATTTAGATTCCAATACAATAGTACTGGGGGACTTCAATACTCCACTCTCAGAAATAGATCATCCGGACAGAAGATCAACAAGGAAACAGCAGATTTAATTGACACTATTGCCCAAATGGATCTAACAGATATCTACAGAACTTTCAACCCTACATCTACAGACTTCACATTCTTCTCAGCAGCGCATGGAACCTTCTCTAGGATTGATCACATACTAGGCCATAAAGCAAGTCTCAGCAAATTTAAAAGAATTAGAATCCTACCATGCAGCTTCTCAGACCACAGCGGGATGAAGCTGGAAATTAGCAACTCAGGAAACCCCAGAAAGTATGCAAACACATGGAGACTGAACAACATGCTCCTGAATGAACACTGGGTCATTCAAGAAATCAAAAGAGAAATCAAAAACTTTCTGGAAGTAAATGAAGACAACAACACAACATATCAAAACTTATGGGATACAGCAAAAGCAGTATTGAGAGGCAAATTTATAGCAATAGGTGCCTATATCAAGAAATTGGAAAGGTACCAAATAAATGAGCTTTCAGCACACCTCAAGGACCTAGAAAAACTGCAGCAAACCAAACCCAAATCTAGTAGGAGAAGAGAAATAATTAAAACCAGAGAAGAAATTAACAGGATTGAATCCAAAAAAACATTACAAAAAATCAGCCAAGCGAGAAGCTGGTTTTTTTAAAAAATAAACAAAATTGACACCCCATTGGCCCAACTAACTAAAAAAAGAAGAGAAAAGACCCAAATCAATAAAATCAGAGATGAAAAAGGAAACGTAACAACAGACACCACAGAAATAAAAAGAATCATCAGAAATTACTACAAGGACCTGTATGCCAGCAAACAGGAAAACCTATCAGAAATGGATAGATTCCTGGACACATGCAATCTACCAAAATTGAACCATGAAGACATCGAAAACCTAAATAGACCCATAACTGAAACAGAAATTGAAACAGTAATAAAGGCCCTCCCAACAAAGAAAAGCCCAGGACCAGATGGATTCACTGCTGAATTCTACCAGACATTTAAAGAAGAACTAATCCCATTTCTTCTCAAACTATTCAGAACAATCGAAAAAGAGGGAATCCTCCCAAATTCTTTCTATGAAGCCAGCATCACCTTAATCCCTAAGCCAGAGAAAGATGCAGCACTGAAAGAAAATTACAGACCAATATCCCTGATGAACATAGATGCAAAAATCCTCAATAAAATTCTGGCCAATAGAATACAACAACACATCAGGAAAATCATCCACCCAGACCAAGTGGGATTCATCCCTGGTATGCAGGGATGGTTCAACATTTGCAAATCAATCAATGTGATTCACCACATTAACAGACTGCAGAAGAAAAACCATATGGTTATCTCAATTGATGCAGAGAAAGCATTTGATAAAATTCAACACACTTTCATGATGAAAACTCTAAGCAAATTGGGTATAGAAGGAACATTCCTCAATATAATCAAAGCAATTTATAAAAAACCCACAGCCAGCATCCTATTGAATGGGGAAAAGTTGGAAGCATTTCCACTGAAATCTGGCACCAGGCAGGGATGCCCACTCTCACCACTGCTATTTAACATAGTTCTGGAAGTTTTAGCCAGAGCCATCAGACAAGAAAAAGAAATCAAAGGAATACAAATCAAGAAGGAAGAAGTCAAACTATCCCTCTTTGCAGACGATATGATTCTGTACTTAGAGGATCCAAAGAACTCTACTAAGAGACTATTGGAACTCATAGAGGAGTTTGGCAAAGTGGCAGGATATAAAATCAATGCACAAAAATCAACAGCCTTTGTATACACAAGCAATGCCATGACTGAGAAAGAACTGCTAAGATCAATCCCATTCACAATAGCTACAAAAACAATCAAATACCTTGGAATAAACTTAACCAAGGACGTTAAAGATCTCTACGATGAGAATTACAAAACCTTAAAGAAAGAAATAGAAGAGGATACCAAAAAATGGAAAAATCTTCCATGCTCATGGATTGGAAGAATCAACATCATCAAAATGTCCATTCTCCCAAAAGCAATTTATAGATTCAATGCAATCCCAATCAAGATACCAAAGACATTCTTCGCAGATCTAGAAAAAATGATGCTGAAATTCATATGGAGGCACAAGAGACCTTGAATAGCTAAAGCAATCTTGTACAACAAAAACAAAGCCGGAGGCATCACAATACCAGACTTCAGGACATACTACAGGGCAGTTGCAATCAAAACAGCATGGTACTGGTACATAAACAGATGGATAGACCAATGGAACAGAATTGAAACACCAGAAATCAACCCAAACATCTACAGCCAACTTCTATTTGATCAAGGATCTAAAACTAATTCCTGGAGCAAGGACAGTCTATTCAAGAAATGGTGCTGGGAAAACTGGATTTCCACGTGCAGAAGCATGAAGCAAGACCCCTACCTTACACCTTACACAAAAATCCACTCAACGTGGATTAAAGACCTAAATCTACGTCCTGACACCATCAAGTTACTAGAGAACATTGGAGAAACCCTTCAAGATATTGGCACGGGCAAAGAATTTCTGGAAAAGACCCGGGAGGCACAGGCAGTCAAAGCCAAAATCAACTATTGGGATTGCATCAAATTGAGAAGTTTCTGTACTGCAAAAGAAACAGTCAGGAGAGTGAAGAGACAACCAACAGAATGGGAAAAAATATTTGCAAACTATGCAACAGATAAAGGGTTAATAACCAGAATCTACAAAGAGATCAAGAAACTCCACAAAAACAAAACCAACAACCCACTTAAGAGATGGGCCAAGGACCTCAATAGAAATTTTTCAAAAGAGGAAATCCAAATGGCCAACAGGCACATGAAAAAATGTTCAAGGTCACTAGCAATCAGGGAAATGCAAATCAAAAGCACAATGAGGTTTCACCTCACCCCGGTTAGAATGGCTCACATACAGAAATCTACCAACAACAGATGCTGGCGAGGATGTGGGGAAAAAGGGACACTAACCCACTGTTGGTGGGAATGTAAACTGGTCAAGCCACTATGGAAATCAGTCTGGAGATTCCTCAGAAACCTGAAGATAACCGTACCGTTCGACCCAGCCATCCCACTCCTTGGAATTTACCCAAAGGAGTTTAAATTGATAAACAAAAAAGCGGTCTGCACCCTAATGTTTATTGCAGCACAATTCACAATAGCCAAGACCTGGAACCAACCTAAATGCCCATCAATGGTAGACTGGATGAAGAAATTATGGGATATGTATTCTTTAGAGTACTATACCGCAGTAAGAAACAACGAAATCCAGTCATTTGCAACAAAATGGAGGAATCTGGAACACATCATGCTGAGTGAAGTAAGCCAGTCCCAAAGGGACAAATACCATATGTTCTCCCTGATCGGTGACAACTGACTGAACACCAAAGGGGAAACCTCCTGAAGTGAAGTGGACACTATGAGAAATGGTGATTTGATCAGCATAGCCCTGACTGCTGATGGACAACTTAATACATTATCCCTCATAGTATTTTTTTTTGTCTGTTCTACTTGATATGACTGGTTTAATTCCGTAATTATCACACAGTTATTCTTGAGTGTTGAAAATTAACTGAAATGTGATCCCTGTTGAACGTAAGAGTGGGAATAAGAGAATGAAGAGATGTATAATTTGGGGCATGCTCGGGCTGACTTGCCCCAATTGGTAGAGTTGGAAACATACCAGGGGATTCCAATTCAATCCCATCAAGGTGGCATGTGCCAATGTCATCTCGCTATTCCAGGTGATCAATTTCAGTTCACAATTGATCATAATGAAAGGACTGAGAGTCAAGGGGAGCACATGGGCAAGTCTAGTATCTGCTGACACCAACCGATAGAATGGATAAAGGGGAGAGTGATCCAACATGGGAAGTGAGATGCTCAGCAGACTCATAGAATGGCGGATGTCCTAAATAGCACTCTGGCCTCAGAATCAGCCCTGAAGGCACTCGGATCTGGCTGAAAAGCCCATGAGAGTATTTCAGGCATGGAAAGCCAAGACACTCTGGCAAAAAGATCTCTGTGAGTGAGATCCCAGTGGAAAGAACAGGTCTTCAAAGAGGGAGGTGCCTTTCTCTGAAGGGAGGAGAGAACCTCCACTTTGACTATGACCGTGTCTAAACAAGATAAGAGTCGGAGAACTCAGGGGACTTCCATAGCCTTGGAAACTCATAACTGGTGCATAGGGAGATTACTGATGCCATAAACAGGAGTGTCAATTTGTGAAGTCAACGGCAGGAGTCACTGTGCACTTATTCCTCATGTAGGATCTCTGTCCTTAACGTGCTGTACACTGAGGCTTAATGCTATAACGAGTACTCAAACAGTATATTTCACTTTGTGTTTCTATGGGGGTGCAAACGATTGAAATCTTTACTTAATGTACACTAAACTGATCTTCTGTAAAAAAAAAAAAAAATTATCAATTCCCAACTTGACTCTCACTGGGATTAAACATGACAATAGGTCTGATCTGATTTCATCATCATTTAAAAAAAATCATCTATTATTTTTCACTTTATGTTTCTGTGTGTTAGCAAACTGTTGAAATACTTAAGGTATGCTAGGCTGATCTTCTGTATATTAAGATAATCAAAAATGAATCTTGACGTGAATGGAGGGGGAGAGGGAGTGGGAAGGGGGGGTTGTGGGTGGGAGGGACGGTATGGGGGGGAAGCCATTGTAACACATGAGTCGTACTTTGGAAATTTATATTCATTAAATAAAAGATAAAAAAAAATTTTAACAAGAAAAAAAAAAAAAAAGAGTGCTGCGCCTGAAGGCAGGCATGGTGTACCTGCCTCTTTGATTCTCTCTATTATTAACAATAAAACTCCTAATGTGTTCCTATAATTCTCTATACTCAAGCTAAATGGGTTTATAATATATCACCACCCACTATCTGGGAGTCTGTAGGATGTGGTCTTTTCATCTTAAAGGGGCACTCCATTTACAACTGGTCATGTTCCAGTTTTGTTCATACTAATTAACAAACATATGTTCCAGAACTCAACAACTTCTGGGAGTCACTGACCATGCAGGGGACACAGACATTGGTGGTGACCAAGATTGCTCCAGCTCACAGAGAGAATTTGTTAGATGAGATAGAGACTTCCAGACCGAGGACAGGCAGGGTCTGCACTACATCCCTCATAAACAGGAAGCAGCTATAGAAGATGTGATGATTCTACACCCTTCAACATCCCTAGGATTAAGGGAATGGAGTCTCTGAAGGGGGGATGATGCAGGCAGTCATATATCATTAGACTTGAGAACTGGAAGGCTATGCCTTCATCACACTGTCCCCAGCCCCTGTGTGATCTCATGCCCCTGCTTTCCCATACCTGTGCACCGCCTGCCAATTACAAAGGCCTGAAACATGGTGGGCCTGGCCTTTTTCCCTTTGCCCTTCTTTTCCGCCCTGCCCTTAATCCCCATGCTAGGCATTCTTCAATTTAATTTAAAGCTTATTGTGGGCTGCGGCTTGTTGCTGTGCCACACTAAGCAGAGTCACACTTGCCCTAAAACAAAGGGGGGAGATGTGGGTGATCCTGTGAGACTTTCTGCCTAGCCCATGTGGCTAGCCTGACTGATGGTGGGAGGTGGGAGACTCAGGCACATTTTCTCCCACCCCCACCTTCTGCCAATTAGGTAAACTGTTGCTGGGGGTGCTTCAGGCCCACCTGGAAAGCTACCCTAACTATGAGACCTTCAAGCTAATTGGAGATGCTTATTGGTGCCAGTGTTGGTTCTATCCTATAGAGTTAGGGTTGCCCTGAATTAGTTATGCCCCTTCTGCCTGCCCTTTGAAAGGGTACATGGTCATTAATAAAGGTGGACATGTTCACTGAAGCCTGTCCCTGGTGCTTCCTGTGGAAGAACACCATTGCCTCACCCTCCCCGATGGTGTGGGCCTCACAGGACAAGTCCACAGCTCTTGGCCTGCTCCCTGCTTGGTATGGCCCCTACTTAATTTCCAGACTTTCCTTTCTCCTTTAGATAGAGCCCTCACTCTCCTATGTGTTTCTCTCACTGAATAAAAGCTTAAAAACTCAGCTTATCATCTGGTCTATTTGAGCCAGTATTCAGAATTTGTCTCTGAATTCATGGCAAGAACCCACACAGATTATTAATTTCAGAAATATTAATAAGTGCTGAAGTCTCAGGGCCTAATTATGGAGTCTTTTATTTCTAAAAGCCAGTGGCTGCACAGGGGCGTGTGCTCTCCAAATCATACTGCCCTCAAGGAGCTCAAGGTTAAGCTTCTAAAGGCCAAAACCATATCTTGAAGTTAATTACAAAGCCAAGCATTTGTTACAGGAGCTAGAGCAAGCAACATTATGCTTATCTTGGGGATATTAACAAGTTTCCCAGTACTTAATGTAAATAAACTTACAAAAAACCTCTCAGAAGATTAGTTTTTGAGTAGCTAGCAGTTGTGGGACTGGTTAGAAAAAAATAGAGGACAATCAGGGACAAAATGGAGTGATTCTGGTCAGGCCATAGATCATTTGCACTTGAAAATCAGTAAAACTTTAGCCTGAGGATCTGCAGCACCTCCTGCATGGACCCAGAGGCCCCTCTGACTTTGACCACCTTGACCTCAGCATGACCCCAGCATGGCTCCCCATTCTCTGTTACAGGAAACTGGGTTGCCAGCACACTGCAGAGAACAAGGAGAGTCCCATAGTGACAGAGGTGGATCCTGGAGCTGGAGTCTCTACAAGGGGCAAGGACCCATGGCAGTGTGGCCAGGAGTTCCCCATGTCTCACAGAGGACAGTGAGTGTGCCTCTGGTGGACTTCCTGTTGCAGGCAGAGGATTGCTCACTTCAGGACTGGTTACTACATGAATCATGCTGGCTGTGAGGCCTTAGCTCCATGCAAATTTTGGCTCATGCCTTGGCTGCCTAGAATTAATCTCAGACATGGCCAAACAGGCCCCACAGCACTGCTCAGTGCATGGCATGGCCTCTGTCAGCAAGGATAGTGTCAACATAAAGAAGCCACACCACTGCCCCTGAGCCAAGCTCCCAAAAGCACTTGTCTATCCCGATGTCTGAACACCAGCCTGTTTTCATAATCAATTTCATTGTGACAGGATGAAGACGTCCATAAAACTGGAGAAAAAGTGGGAAAAACTAATGTAATTCTACACACTTTTCAAAAGACAAAGAAGAAGAATACATCCGGACTAATCCATAATGCAAACATTATCCAACTGCAATGATTGAAGAAATCAAATTTCCACATGAGCAATAATATAAAAATCAAACTAAATTTTGAAACAGGATATTCTTCAATAGGTGAATGTATGAGTAGACTGTGTTGTATCTCTGAGAGACCTGAGCCTGGATCAAGGCACAGCTATTTTAGAATAGGCCTCCATCTTGTAACTCGGGCCTGACCGAGCCCTGAACCCTGAAGCTCATGAAAGAAAAAATAAATAAATGAACTCCCCTTGCAATAAACCCCACCTAGCAACAGCCAATCATCAGATAGCAGGGAGATACCTAAAGTTTCAGGTGTCTTTTCAGGCACTTAAGGTAACTGATTATATCCTGAGACCCTGCAGTTTGGCACATATACCCTAGTGGCTCAGACCCTATACTTTAGCCAATCATTTTAAAAGGCATCAACCCCAAAAGCCATCCCACCACCTTTAATAGGTCCACGCCTGCCGCTGGATGCACTAATCAGTTTTAAGAGATGTTCTTTGAATTTCCCATGGAATTAGATGATTTGCTGAATGGTGCTAGAATGTATAGATTGTCTCTGAAAACCCTATAAAAACCCCCTTCACTGAAGTTGGGGCTTTCAACCAGACCCATGGCATCAGTGATAGTTGATCACCCAAGCCCAGACCTGCAATAAAACTCATGTGTTTTACAACGGTATAGGCTCCTTGGTGGTCTTTGGGGACAATCTAAGTGGGCATAACATATCATACAAAAAATTTTATTGCTAAAGGAAATGAGCTCACAAATCATGTGGTCCATTAGCATTTTATACCACATCCTGTTTCAACAGCCTGAACATGCAGATGAATATCTGTGAGATGGGATAACTTCAGTCAGAGTAAAGTTAAGTTTCAAGATAAAGTCTGGGACCTGGCACTGTGGTGTAATGGCCTAAGCCTCTGCCTACAGTGCCTTAATCCCATGTGGGCTCCAGTTCGAGTCCCTGCTGCTGCACTTCTCATCCAGCTCTCTCCTTTGGCCTGGGAAAGCAGTGGAAGATGGCCCAAGTCCTTGGGCCCCTGCACCCAGGTGGGAGACTTGGAATGAAGCTCCTGGCTTTGGATTGGCCCAGTTCTGGCCATTTGGGGAGTGACCAGCAGATGGAAGATCTTTCTCTCTGTCTCTCTTTTTCTCTGTCTGTAACTCTACCTGTCAAATAAATAAATAAATAAATAAAATCTTTAAAAAAAAATAAAGTCTGCTTGATTTTTTTTTTTTTTGGACAGGCAGAGTTAGACAGTGAGAGAGAGAGAGACAGAGAGAAAGGACTTCCTTCCATTGGTTCACCTCCCAAATGACCACTACAGCCAGTGCACTGCTGCAATCCAAAGCCAGGAGCCAGGTGCTTCCTCCTGGTCTCCCATGTGGGTGCAGGGCCCAAGCACTTAGGCATCCTCCACTGCCTTCCTGGGCCACAGCACAGAGTTGGACTGGAAGAGGAGCAACCGGGACAGAACCAGCACCCCAACTGGGACTAGAACCCAGTGTGCTGGTGCCACAGGCAGAGGATCAGCCCAGTGAGCCATGGCGCCAGCCTGAGTAGTAGTTTTACCATTAATTCACATAGTACAACACATTGAGGACAGAGATCCTACATGGGAAGCAGGTGCACAGTGATTCCCATTGTTGATTTAATAATTGACAGTCTTGTTTATGATGTCAGTAATCACCCAAGGCTCTTATCTTGAGCTGCCAAGGCTATGGAAGCCTCTTGAGTTCACAAATTCTGATCTTATTTAGATAAGGCCATAATCATAATGGAAGTTCTCTCCTCCCTTCAGAGAATGGTATCTCCTTTGATGGCCCATTCTTTCTGCTGGGATCTCACTCACAGAGATCTTTCATTTAGCAACCTGGTTATTTTTAAAGTAACAAGCTGATATAAGTGCATATGAAAATGCAAAGAATCTAGGATAGCCAAAATAACTCTGAAAAAATAATAAAATCAAAGGGATGATTTTTAAGTGTTATAAATTTATACTAACCTAAAGTGTGATGTTGTCATACAGAAAGCCAGATGACTGGAACACAAAAGAGGTTCCAGAGAAGACCCAAACACAAACAGTGAACAGGTTTTCTACAGAGGCACTATTGCAGTGCAGGGGAGAAAGTCTAGCATTTTCAACACTTGGTGTTAGCACAATGAGATACTAATTTCCAATAAAAGAGCTTCTATTTACAAAATTGAAAATATGCCACAGATCTAACTGTAGTTCTGAAAACTACAATACTTCCAGAAAAAAAATCATAGAAGAAATTTTTTTACTTTAAGTTAGGCAAAGATTTCCTAGATACAAGAAAAAATTAAAATCTATAATTGAGTACAGGGATAATTTACACTTAAAGTCTAAAACTTCTTTTCTTCAAGACTTATTTATTTATTTGAAAGGCAGAATTACAGAGTGGCAGATGCAGAGAGAGAGAGATCATCCATCTGCTGGTTCACTCCCCAGATGGCCACAATGACCAGAGCTGGGCTGATCTGAAGTCAGGAGCCAATAGATTCTTCTGAATTTCCCATGTGGGTGCAGGAACCCAAGCACTTGGGCCATCTTCTACTGCTTTCCCTGGCTGTAGCAGTGAGCTTGATCAGAAGTGGAGCAGCCAGGACTCAAAGTCATACCCATATGGAATGCCGGCACTGCAGGCAGCAGCTTTACCCACTATGCCATTGCATGGCCCCAAAAACTTCTTTTCAAAATGCTGTTTAACAGCACTCTGGCCTCAGAATCAGCCCTTAAGGCATGCGGATCCAGCTGAAAAGCCCGAGAGAGTATTTCAGGCATGGAAAGCCAAGACACTCTGGCAAAATAAAAAAAAAAAAATTAAAAAAATAAAAAAAATAAATAAAACACCTAAATGAAAGATCTCCACGAGTGAGATCCCAGTGGAAAGAATGGGTCTTCAAAGAAGGAGGTACCTTTCTCTGAAGGGAGGAGAGAACCTCCACTTTGACTATGACCTTGTCTAAATAAGATAAGAGTCGGAGTACTCAAAAGGCTTCCATAGCCTTGGAAACTCATGACTGGAGCATAGGGAGATTACTGATGCCATAAACAGGAGTGTCAATTTGTAAAGTCAACAACAGGAGTCACTGTGCACTTACTCCTCATGTAGGATCTCTGTCCTTAATGTGCTGTGCATTGAGATTTAATGCTATAACGCGTACTCAAACATTATATTTCACTTTCTGTTTCTATGTGGGTGCAAACTGTTGAAATCTTTACTTAATGTATACTAAACTGATCTTCTGTATATATAGAAAATTGAAAATGAATCTTGATATGAATGGGAGAGAGAGCGGGAAAGGGGAGGGTTGCAGGTGGGAGGGAAGTCATCGGGGGTGCGGGTGGGGGAAGCCAGTGCAGTCCATAAGCTGTACTTTGGAAATCTATATTCATTAAAGAAAAGTTAAAAAAAAATGCTGTTTAAAGAACGAAAGTCAAAGCAAAAAAAAAAATCCTTGAAAAATATACTATGAGACCAGCTCTGTGGCATAGTGGGTAAAGCTTCTGCCCAGAGTACCAGCATCCCATATATGCACCAGTTTGAGTACCAGTTACTCAACTTCTGATTCAGCTCTCTGCTATAGCCTGGGAAAACAGTAGTAGATGGCCCAAATCCTTGGCCCCTGCACCCTCATTGGAGATCCGGAGGAAATGCTTGGCTCCTGGCTTTGGATAGGCACAGTTCTGGCCACTGTAGCCAACTGGGGAGTGAATTAGCAGTTGGAAGACCTATCTCTCTCTGCCTCTCCTTCTCGCTCTGTGTAACTCTGACTTTCAAGTAAATAAATAAATCTTTTTTTAAAAAAAAGAAAAAGCAAAAATGTACCTGATAAATTAAATTTTATAGTGCAATACATAAGATGCCAATAAAACAATGCTTATTTCTAAAATAGTAAGCATGTTAGAAATAGTTCACCACAGAAGACAGGAGAGGGAGCTGTTGTTTAATAATGGGTTTGAGCCATCTCCTACAATACTGGGATTCTATATGAGTGCTGATTTGAATTCTGGCTGCTATACTTCCAAACCAGTTATAGTAATGCTCCTGGGAAAGCAGCAGTGGATTCCACACATATTCTGACCCCTGGCACATATGTGGGAGACTGATATGCAGTGATTCTCTCCAGGTAATCAGTGAGCCCTGAGTACATGCAACTTCCCACAGTGACTGCTCAAAGTCCCAGCCACACCCTGAGCCCTCCCACACAGCATCAGTGTTCTCACAGTCCCAGCACACAAGCCTCCCACAGTCATGAGCACCCAGCCCCCCCATCAGTTCTCCCCACCAAATTCAAGTTTCTCTGCTCTGCTGTTTGCTGAATGTACAAACACTGGTGCATCTATTACATATGTCCAAAATGATGCCTGCTCTCTATCAGCTTGTTACAGAATGCCAGTTTCAGGGTGGTCAGGGAGACAGAAACATGGCAGGTACACTGTCCTACCTAGGGCTCCTAGCTGGATTCCCACCAGGATCTTTCTGCAACTTCATCACCAGTGGCTTGGGTTGCTCCAGTCTGGTCTCACTTCCTGAGCTGCTGCTGAGGTTCTTGGCTGCTGGGTTTCTGAGTTGTGCATGTCCACACCCTGCACATGGTCCACAGTGTCCCTCTAATTTGTGTGGAGTTTCCTCTGCCATTTTTTCCCTAACTCTTCCTTGAGACTGTACTCTCTCCACTTTTTTCATACTATCTTCTACAACAGTAAGCTCCCTCTCTTCCTCCATCTTAATCCAATCCTTGATTTATTTTTTCTCAAGAAATTCATCAATAGGCTTTTACTCATCTGTTCAATTGTTTATTATTGGGTTCAACAAATACTTGTTGAACAACCAATGCATGTCCATAATAGTCACGGTGGAAAGAAACATGGCTTTTAAATTTTAAAATTTTATAATAAAAATGATAATCTGTGATAGATTGCCAATGTTATTTTCTAAAGTACATATACCAAGTCTTCTCATTTTCTCTAGAGTATAAACAACTATTATACAGCACCCTGAAAAATCATAGCCGTTTATAACAGGGTCAATGACACTGTCATATATATAATGCTAAGGAATGGCTAAATTTCATCATTCAAATTGCTTTTATTGGATGCATGCTTGTGAGAACACTATTAGAAAGGCTTCACCCTAAGCTCATTTTCCCGACCGCACCTCCCTCCCTACAAACTGCCCTCTGTAACTTGGATTCTGTATCATCTTCACTCTCTGAAAAAGAATGCACCTGCCAACTAATGTGAAGAGCAAATCACTTCATCTCCTGTTTAGATGCTGTTTTTTGGACACTTGTGTGCTTCTACCTCCAAAAGCAGCCACTCTGTCATTCAACGGTCACTGTTATGTCCTTCAACAAACAGGCACTAAAAAAAAAAAAAAAAAAAAAAAAAAAAGACAAGGGAATCCCACACTTCATGAGTTTTGTGTCTTCCCAGAGCCTGTAGATTAAAATTCTCATGGCTAAGGTCACCAAGGAGTTGGATCAAGACAGACAGCATAGAGTTCCCTATTTAAAAAAAAAAAAAAGGTCAGGTCTTCCTCTAACACATTTGTGTTAGCCAATTAAAATTTGTTAGATTATTAGATCAGCTACTTACTACATTAGGACAAAGAGATAACATAGCATCATGGAATGAATAAGAAAATGAACCTAGGGTGCTGCTGTTTTTTCCTTTTTTCATGGAGGCAGCTGGCAGTTTGAGGAAGAAAAGAGTTTGGACAAGAGTGCAAGCTCTGAACCAGCAAAAGCCAACCCCAGCTGAAAGAGTGATGGTCCACACCAAAAGTTCTTCCTTTCCAAAATTCAGAAGCAAGCTTCCCAGAAACTGAGATGCCCCAGGAAGAAAAGACAGCTAAAGAATCCAGTTAGGCTGACTCCTATGAGACAATGATACACATCTAAAGCTAAAGAATAAAATGACTTCTTCAAAATTCCCAAATATGTATTATGTATACTATTTATCATCTTGCTTAGATTTGTAGATACCATAAAATGTTTGAAAATCTTAAAGACTTGGTAATTCTACCCTAGTCAAATATAAAATTTCTTAATCATATTTAGATTTTGAATTACTTAAAAAATAAAAGAAAAAAAGCAGAAAGAAACCTTATTTTGTAATTAAAGATTTGAAAGTTTTATTTGAAATTTCACTTGAAAAATGTGGTGGGGCACACATTGGTATCCGTAAAATGGGTAATAACATGCATGCAAGATATTCTGAAAAAAAACAAGATTCACCTCTTTTTGTAAATAAAGATTCATTGGAAATCAACCACATCTATTTACTTAAATCCCTTTAACTCAGGAACCTCATAGTACAAATGTTCTCAGATGTTGTCACAGGCTTGTTCTAGCTTTACTTGCAGCTTTGTATAGATAATTATAATTCATTTTTTTAAAGATTTTATTTATTTGAGAGTTAGAGTTACAGACAGTGAGAAGGAGAAACAGAGAAGAAAGGTCTTCCGTCCACTGGTTCACCCCCTAGATGGCCACTGCAGCTGGAGCTGTGCCGATCTGAAGCCAGGAGTCAGGAGCTTCCTCTGGTCTGCCAATGGGTGCAAGGACCCAAGGACTTGGGCCATATTCTACTGCTTTCCCAGGCCACAGCAGAGAGCTGGATAGGAAGTGGAGCAGCCAAGACCTGAATCGGCACCCATATGGGATGCCAGTGCTTCAGGCCAGGGCATTAACCCACTGCACCACAGTGCTGGCCCGAGAATTATAATTCTTAAAAACATAGAGCTGCTGAAAACCCAATGAGAGCATTTCAGGAATGGAAAGCAAAGACACTGTGGCAAAAAAAAAGATCTACATGAAGAATCTCTGTGAGTGAGATCCCAGTAGAAAGAAGGGGCCATCGAAGAAGGATGTACTTTTCTCTTAAGGGAAGAGAGAACTTCCACTCTGCTTATGGCCTTGTCTAAATACTGACGGAGTTTGTGGACTCAAAATGCTTCTGTAGCCTTGGCAGCGCATGACAAGAGCCTCAGGTGATCACTGACATCATAAATAAGAGTGTCAATTGTTCAATCAACAACAGGAGTCACTGCACTTGCTCCACATGTGGAACCTCTGTCCTTAATGAATTGTACTATGAGAATTAATAGTAAAACTTGTCTTCAAACATTACTTTGTACTTTGTGTGTCTGTGTGGGTGCAAACTGTTAAAATCTTTACTTAGTATGAAGTTGATCTTCTGTATATAAAGATAATTAAAAATTAATCTTAATGATGAATGGGATGGGAGAGGCAGTAGGAGGTGGGATGACCTAGGGTTGGGAGGGTGGGTATGGGGGGAAGAATTGCTATATTCCAAAAGTTGTACCTATGAAATTTATATTTCTTAAATAAAAGCTTTCTTAAAAAATAAAGATATAGTGTGTGTTCCCTAAGAAGCTAAAAGGGCCTGATATCTTTCAGACTAACCTTAGCATTTAAAGCTCTGACTTTGAAATTGAGTGATGACTACATGTGCTTGAAGATCCTCCCTCTTAGTTCCTTTTCAGTACATGTGGCTCAGGTAATCCCTGAGTGGGAAAAGAGAGTTTTAAATTCTAACTTTTTCAAGTTGGATTGTGGAATTGAGGGTTGCCACTGATCTGAAAATAACTGCAGTGCAGCCGTCATCCTACCACTGATTGTTCAGTACCAGTCAAATCCTGCACTTGGAGACTACATGTATCCAACGTTCTCCCTTTGTGTATCTATTCCTTTGGGTATGTGCAGCCATATCTGTCCATCTGTTTTTAAAGATTTGTTTACTTACTTAGTTGAAAGGCAGAGTTACAAAGAGGGAGGGGGAAGAATAAGAGACAGAGATCTTAAATTAAAAAAAAATACAGCCCCAATGAAATAGATCCACTATGGCCTTTTTTATGAAATGCATTTCTCATTCTCATAAGCTCCATATTTCTCAAGATTTTTACAACTGTTAACCTGTTTCTATTTTCATAATATGAAAGTCATTGGTGTTTATTATTTTCTTTGCTTGAGTTCAGATCCAAATACTTGAAGAAAGAAACTATTATGGCAAATTAGGTACAGTTTTTATGCTTGAGATATTTCAGTATGCTGTGTATATTCAAACTGCTATAGCTTCATGCCTCCTGCTTCTAAAGCAGTGTGTATGGTGAGTGCTTGAGAGAGACTGGAATACATTTGCATGTGTGTTTTAATATAAATATGTAACTTCCTTTACACTCTATGTTGCTAAGTCATGATTCACATGTGTTGTTACTAATAATGGGCCTTGTAATCTTTGAACCATTTGCAAATAATAAATATGTACTGCTGCATATTAGTAATATTTACTTTTCTTATATTTACTTCTCTTTTGTAAAGACTATTTTACATTCTTATGTAATATTTGATGCATACAAAAGAATATAATTGATACGCTGAGATATAAAACACAATAAACTAGCACTCCAAATCACTTAAGATTAGCACTGTATTTGTTTTTGGCAAGTGCTTGTTCTTTTATTATATATATAATAAAATAAATATTACATAACATATTAATATAATAATATAATGAATATAATATAATATAATTATATAAATATAATAAAATATATATAAAAAACCTTGTACAT
The DNA here is from genome assembly GCF_964237555.1 of Oryctolagus cuniculus. NCBI lineage: Eukaryota > Metazoa > Chordata > Mammalia > Lagomorpha > Leporidae > Oryctolagus > Oryctolagus cuniculus. The sequence goes on along the minus strand of NW_027208234.1, from coordinate 66,917 downwards.
TTGGGAAAAAATTCCTTAAATGACATCTGATTTCCTGTTTATTCTACTTTACTGAGCTGGCATTGAAAGGGATCTCAGCATTTATTCAATCCTCCCACTACTGGCACTTGTGAAGAGCATTGTGGTTATAAAATGAAAGCAGTATTCCCACCTGAAAACATAAAATGTTGCAAAAAAGGAATCTTTTCTGTAATGGAAACAAGTCTGGGAGACATCTGCTGGGAAGGAATGAAAAGCACAAGCGAGCTCCACCTCTTACTGAACTGGGCAGGTTTTGCTATTGAGTTCCTCGGTTTTCATGAACTTACAGTGTCAGCAGTAAATGATAACATCAGTCACAACACCCATTTTATATTATATGAATTCATGGTTGAAAGAACTCTCTACAAATAGTTTTGTCAAAATATTGTGGTTGCTACCAAAATTAAGCATCTAAAAATGAAACCATCTAAACCTTGAATTATGTATTTAAAATGAATACTCAGGTGAATTTTTACAAACAGCATTTCAGTTACTCTGGGTAAATACAGTAAATCTCTATAATTCCATAGCATGTGGTTTCAGAGTCAACACAAAGTCAGAAAATTAAGCTGCCATGTACACAATATTGAATCCATTCAAGAAACCAGCGCTGCTTGCTATGAGGCAAGTGGTGGGAGCAAGCCAGGAGTGGAGGCAGGGACGCATCAGCACCCTGTCCTGCAGCACAGACTTTGGCACCTGGGGAAATCTGGCAGAGCCTGGCAAGCTGAGGCACCCCAGCCTCCAGGACCTGCTTGGAAGCTGATATACCTCAGCCAGCCCCAGATCTCAGATCTAATCTCAGAGCTGGACCCCATTGCTGATCTTGATGCCTTCAGTTCCAGCATCTAAGGCAGCCCACAAGGTGGCCAATGGTCCAGGTGACTTCCTGTGTCCCCATGCCAACCCACTTCCCAAAGCCAATGCACCACAAGAAGATAAAAAGATAAAGTTATTTTAAAATGGGCAGTTTGAGAACAGGTGCAAAGTCACAGCACCATTAAATCACAAACAGATTTAGGTTTGCTCATTGTTTCTCAGTCCTCCCTTTCCTCTCTGCTCCCATGACTGCATATTTTGCTGCTATTCTGATGGGGAAAAATGCAAAATGCCTGTTTTCTCTTTTGTGGTTTGAAGAGTTATTTAGGGCCAGCACCATGGCTCACTAGGCTAATCTTCCACCTTGCAGCGCCTGCACACCGGATTCTGTCCCAGTTGCCCCTCTTCCAGGCCAGCTCTCTGCTGTGGCCAGGGAGTGCAGTGGAGGATGGCCCAAGTCCTTGGGCCCTGCACCCTATGAGAGACCAGGAGAAGCACCTGGCTCCTGCCATCAGATCAGCGTGGTGCACCGGCTGCAGCGCGCCAGCCACGGCGGCTATTGGAGGGTGAACCAACAGCAAAAGGAAGACCTTTCTCTCTCTCTCTCTCTCTCTCTCACTATCCACTCTGCCTGTCCAAAAAAAAAAAAAAAAGAAAAGAAAAAAAAAAAAAGAGTTGTCTAGAGCTGGACTTGGGATCAAATCCAAGGTTTTCTTTTTCTGTAGAGTGTTGTAGCCATTACATCTACGTTCTTGACTGTGAGCACCACTTTTCCAGGCCTCCCTGAGAGGGTGCAGTTTATTTTCACAAGTACTACTCAGATATTATCTTTCATCATAAAGCACAGCCACTGTTGGCATTCAGCTCATTTTTTTATCTGTAGACAATAAAATTCATTTGACCTGCCTTCTATATTTGATTTTTCCACTTAATATGTTTCAAATGATACATTTTCTGCATTTTGTTTGCTTTCCTCCTATAACAAAGTTTACACTAGGACTGGAGGACCAATCCATGGCAGTTACTCATAAAGCCTCTACTAGACTTCAATAACTGACTGATGCTTTCTGAATTTTTTTTGCCAAGTTGCAGTTTTTCCTCATCCTATGCCACAAGCCTTCCCATATGTATCACCACAGTGACACCTAGAAGTTTAACAACAATTTGCTTGAAAATGGGGTGTTTTCAGAATTGGTGACTAAGGATGGCACCATTCAAACACAAAAGGGCTTGGGCTCTCTTTCTGATTCTCTGACCATTTCAGTTACTCAAGTGTATATAAACCCTGACAGTTCATGTGAATGCAAATTCTGCCATTTAGGGTTAGAAGTAAGTGTACGACTAGATACAGGATGAGTGCTATGGTTAGTATTAGGACTAGGATGAGAGCTAGGATTGGTGTTAAGGTTTAGAATGAGTGCTATTATTAAGGCTATTGTTAGGGTTGGGGTTAGGGTAAGATTTAGAGCTAGGTTTATGTTTAGTGTCGGTGTTAGTATTAGGCTTATGGCAAGAGTTGGGGCTAGTTTTAGGATTAGGGTTCTGTTAAGTTTAGGCTTAGGTCTAGGTTAGATTAAAAGCCATGGTTAGGGTTATGGTTAGGGCTAGGCTTAGGGTTAGGGCTACACATAGAGTTATGTTTAGCTTTAGGGTTAGAATAAGGATTAGGTCTAGGACTAGTGTTATATTTAGGATTAGATTTGTGATTAGAGTTACAGATAGGGTTAAGACTATTGTTAGGCCTAGGGATAGAGCTAGGATTAGGGATAAGTTTAGGTGTAGGGCTAGGGATAGAGTTAGAGCTGTGGTTTTATATACATTATATATATATATAATATATATTTTTATATATGGTTATAAATGGTTATATATCTATATATAATATAGAGTGAGAGCTGTGGTTATATATAATATACAGTTATAGTTGAAGTTAGGGTCATCATCACTAGGATAAAGCTTAGTCTTTGGTTAGCATGATGGTTAGTTTAAGGCTAGTGTTAGATATAGCATTAAAATTAGCTTCAGGACTATGTTCAAGTTCACACTGAATGCTAGTTTGTTTTAGGGTTAGGCCTAAGCAGAAGGATAGGATTAGTGTTGGGGAGAGATTTAAAATTAGTTTAAGATTAGGGTTATATTTAGTTCTATGGTAAATTTTAGAGTTAGAGCCAGAGTTAGGAATATGGTTAGAGCTTGCGTGATAGTTAAAGTTAGGACTATGGATAGGTTTTAGGCCAGGGTTAGGGTTAGGGTTAGGGTTAAGGCAGGGTTAGGTTTAAGTTTTGGTATTAGTGTTAGGGTTAGAGTTGGGGCTCATATTAGGATTAAGGTTAATACTTGAGTTATTAAGGCTAAAGTTAGGGATAGGATTAGAGTTTAGATCGGGTTAAAGCACCATGTTGGGATACAATTAAGATTTTGGCTAACTATAGAGTGAAGGTAAGGTTATGGTTAAGATGAGGGCCAAATTTAGGGTTAATGCTTTGTCTAGGGATAGACCTAGTATTAGGCTTCAGAATTGGTTTAGATCTAGGATTAGGTTTAGGGTTAGGGTTAGGACTAAGGCTAGGGCTGGGGCCAGGGTAAGGATTAGGGCTTGGACTAATGTTATTAATTTGGTTTATTTTTATAGAATGAAAAGCAATAAAGACATAGTAATATGAATAGCAATCATATTTTTAAAAATTCCTCCTAATAAATCTCATGTTGATTCTAAAACTGAGGTGAAAGACTGGAATTTAGGTGGATCTACAGAACTGGACACAGAGACAGACCATATCATCCCAAACTGGCTACTACCTAAAAATTGGTGTTCAATTCCAAGTTTTAAAGGACATTTTAAAACTAACCAATGGCAGAGACATCTAGGTTAACATATCCCAACTATAATTAAACTAAGGAGAGAATTACTTGGTTACTTCCCAAGAATCTTTAGTAAACTGATTTTAGTTGATCTTTCTTAATATTTACTCTTCATTATGGTAGTTCAGTTATTTCCTTATGAACTAGAAAACATTTGTTGAACCAGATAAACTAGAAAAGATAATATAAGGGCAGTTCAAAAGGTTTGCAGAAAAAGGACTTAAAAGTTGTTTATGTTGTGAATTTTTTAATCTATGCAGTTTTCTCAAAATAAACATTTCCATGAACTTTTCGAAGCATCCTCATATATCTTAAGATACTCTTCCAGAATGATACATCAACTCCACTGACTCATGTTACACATCCACATGAGTGGAGATGCAATCTGTAGGTTGTATCATCTTGATGTTTCTGCATGCCTTATACCACACAAAGAAGATCCCTGTCTGTCTCTGACAAGATAATATTAATCTTGTTCTCCAAGTGGGCACCCAGAATATTACAAAGGTCAGAAAGAAAGCCTCATTCAGTGTTACTGTGTTCACAGAGGATGGCATTTATTCCTTAGGAAGTAGCATCCAGACCATCATAATGGGACATCCCACCCGTGAGGTACAGGTCCGCTTCCACATCCTGCAGGATTCTGCTCCCAGAACCAGCACACAGGGCCACAGCTTTGACTCACGATGCTAAGGTCCTTCCTACCCCAAGAACTAATATGAGTTAGTTTGAGGTGTCTTTTGATTTGCTCAATCATGGTTGCCAGGGCAACAGATTCATCCAGGGTGCATGATCGACCTATTCCAGTATGTAGAGCAAAGGCTTCTGCAGTGACTCAATTTCAGTTCTCTGGTAAAGTTATCTGTTTTGAGAGAGCTGAGCCACCACCTGTATCAAAGACTTCTCAGTACAATTCAGGCTGATCCTTGTTTTTCTCCTCATCAATCCTAGCAGAAAAAGAAGTGACAGGAGCACCTTCAACTTCTCTCACTGCAGACACAACTTTGTCCATATCTTGGGTATGCTTAATGTTGAATTGTACTCAGTGGTTCCCTCTATAGGATAGCCATGAGCTTTGGAAGGATATATATGCCTGGATGTGCAGGCTCCAAGCCCTTTGGAAAACCAGTTTTCCAATCCCTGGGGTGCAGCATCATAGGCTGTGTGAAGAGAGTAGATGCCAACTCTGTTCTCCAAAGCCCAGAACACCGGGCGCTCCTTTCAGGACATCCAGGTAATATGCTTTATGTGTAGGAAGATAGGTGGAAGGCAGGAAAAGATGAGATCTGCCTTCTTATGCAGAGCCTCCTCCATCACCTGCTCAGTCAAGTCATTGGTCAACAAGAGTGTATTTATAGTTTGTGGTGGGCTTGGTTCCACCAGCAATCCAACATTGTCCCAACTCTCGCAGAGGACAGGGATGCAAAGTCATTCAAGGAGGAAATGAGAGTCTTCAGACCCATGAAGGAACAGGAAGAATTGCAGTTCAGAGATTACATAAACCAGACTGTCATGGGGACCAGGTGTAAGCAAGATGACAACATACAGCAATTTTTGGAGAAAACTCAATTTGAGTCCAGGTACATCTCCATAGCCTTTAATCTGTCTTTTTACATTGGCTTTTGTTTTCTAAACATCATTTTTCAAGTTGTTGTATATTTGGATTGCAGAACAGTTTGTAAGATGAATTTTTAACGTGCATTGCTAAAAATGTTCTGAGTGAAGCTAATTGTCAACTTTATTAAGGAGGATTGCTTTCTGTCCACCTAGTGTAAAAATGAAATCGAGTAATGAAAAAAAATGAGTTTACAAATTTAAAGGCAAAGAAACAGAAAGATCTGAAATTAGACCTGATAGAAAATGAGGAGTCCAACAAAAATCCCATTATGTTGATTTAAGACATGGCTGGCCTGTACTAATACCATATACAAATAAAAAAGAATGAATGCTGCAGGTTTCATTTGAGATTCATCAAATGTGAGGTATTATTTGAACAGCTACAAAGAAGCATTCAAGATGGAGAAGGAACTATAGTCTAAAGGTCATGGAAGACGTTCATACTGGAAAGAGAAGTGTCTGATTACAAATGGCAAAATCAGTCAGGCAGAATCAGAGATTGGGATGAATGGGAGATTAGAGGGAATACCTAGATGGGTAATGTTAAGGAGAATGCAGATGGCTTCAGGAGGAAAATACAAGAAACCATCAGTAGAGTTATGATAGAAACAGAGAGGAATTACCAGGGGAAAATCATATATAGTACTTTCAAATATGACAAAGAAAAACATTTAAATGGGCATTATGCATTTAGTGTAGTGGTTATGATGCTTTTTTTTTTTTGACAGGCAGAGTTAGACAGTGAGAGAGACAGAGACAGAGAGAAAGGTCTTCCTCCCATTGGTTCACCACCAAATGGCCACTACGGTTGTCGCACTGTGCCAATCCGAAGCTAGGAGCTAGGTGCTTCCTCCTGGTCTCCCATGTGGGTACAGGGGCCCAAGCACTTGAGCCATCATCCACTGCCTTCCCAGGCCACAGCAGAGAGCTGCACTGGAAGAGGAGCAACCGGGACAGAACCGGCACCCCAACCAGGACTAGAACCTAGAGTACTGGTGCCGCAGGCTGAGGATTAGCCTATTGAGCCACAGCACCAGCCTATGATGCCTATTAAGATACCCTAGTTCTACTTTAGAGTGCCTGGATGTGACTTCCAGAATCAATTAACTAGGCTTCTATCACACCTCTGAGAGACTGGGACTACATTTCTGGCTCTTGTATTAAGTCTTGGCCCAGGTCTGGCTGCTGTGGGTGTTGAGGAATGAATTAATGCAAAAAAGTGTTCTCTCTACCTATATGTCTCATTCTTCCTAGCTCCCTTTCTCTTCAAGATAAAAATATTTTTTAGACATGACAAAAGGTTCAATTAATGCAATGATTAGAGAATAGCCTTTGGCTCTGACTATAATTTATGTTACTGGTAAGGGTTTCAGGGCTTCAATTAAGCCTAATTTGAGTAGGTTAAAATTCAAATGTATAATAGAATGATTTGCCTGAAAATATAACATTAAAAAGTGTCTGTGCAACCTACATTAATAGACTGAGAGAAATGAATGGAGAATTATTTAAGGCCACACAATAGATTCTGTCCTCCACACATTCCTGATCTTATCTATATATAAGTACAGGCTCCAAAAAGCTCTCAAAGATCATACTGTTTTAGCAATTCCAAAATAACCTAAATAACTGGTTTATGCTTTTTTTTAAAAATTTGATGTAGAGTTAGACAGTGAGAGAGAGGTCTTCCTTCTGTTTGTTGGTTAAGCCCCCAAATGGCAGCTACAGACGGCACTGTGCTGATCTGAAGCCAGGAGCCAGCTGATTCCTCCTGGTCTCCCATGCAGGTACAGGGGCCCAAGCATTTGGGCCACCCTTCACTGCCTTCCCGGGCCACAGCACAAAGCTGGACTGGAAGAGGAGAAACCATATGAGATACTGGCACCACAGGTGGAGGATTAACTGACTAAGCCATGGCACTGACCCCTGTTTATGTTTTAACACTAGATAATTCTTGGCTCTGCAGCATATTGAGTGTTTATTTTCAGGCTTGAACTAAAACACTATGCACAACATCATCTTTATGACTCATAAAGGTTCTGTTTCAGAATACATCTCATAGGTATTTAGCAAATTTCCTCTTTTTAATTTGAAATGTAACAAATATGTCTTTTTGCTATAGCATCACAAAGACAAGAGACTGTCTAAAGCCATACAACCCTGAACCTCCCACCCCCAATCTCATCCGATCTTGGAAACTAAGATGGGTCAGGCCTGATTAGTACATGGATGGGAGAAAGACAAGATACTAATTTGCTCTCAGCTTACATGGCTCTATTGTCTTAGAACCATGCCAACTTTATCTTGTTGATGTGCATTCTCTAATGATGAATGTTGTGTTTGCCTTTCCATTTTAATTAACAAATTTTCATAAAGGTCCTAAAGCACAATGTAAAATGAGTTGAGGAATGATGAAGTAAGCAAGTTACTGAGATATATTAATTTCTCTGGTCTTAGAAACATGTAGATATGTGGAAGTCAATAGATCTATGCCTGGAAGAGAAAATGAAAGAAGGTGGTAGTGAGAGAACTGGTCAGGATTGTACCTACATTCTACTGTGCAAAACAAGATTATGATAGAAATGTATACAGAAAAACAGATATATAAGCTGGAAGAACAAAAACAATAAACCTCCCTCTGCAAAAATAGTGTTTCACCCATGATTACAGGCTGGAAAGACATTCTTGAAAGGACACTCACAATTTATTAATTGGTATGATTAAACACAACTTAGTTTCATGAAGACATTCATTTGCTACTGATTTTTTAAAAAATTTGTTAGTAAAGATAATATACTTTTAAGAATTATTACCCAAATTAATTACAGAATTCCAAAGAAAGATCACGTGTCACTAACAACTGAACAATGGAAAAATAAATCAATGATATTAACTATGTTCCTCTTAATACAGGGATACCCTTGGGATGCCATGTTATCATGTTTCAATAGAGTATCTCCAGATTTTATATACCTAAAATTCCATAAAAAGCATGCATGTTGGAGGATTCCAAGATGGTGGAATAGGGAAGCGCATATACTAGTGGTAACTAGTTTCAAAAAATGTTGGAAGTACATTATTGGGGAAGAGTTGGAGAAAACTGTGGTGGAAATTCTACAGGAGAGAAATGCCATGGATCTGTGTGGAAGATGCAGACATGCAGCATGAACACAGACACAACATGATGCCAGCAGCCAAGAGGAGGAGAAAGCACCAGCTTTGGAGAGTGAGGTGAGATCAGACTGCAGCAACCCATACCACTGGTGATATAGACAGAGGGAAACTTTGACGTGAGCCTGGCCTGGAGCTCTGAGGGGAAAGTGTACCCACTGACCCAGTAAAAAAACAAGGGGGCATGTTTCTCTCACTACATTCACTAAGCAATGGTGCCCAATATCAGTTGAGAGAAGGTGGGCACCATTTTGGACAGAAACAGAAGATGCAGAAGCTCTTGTGCAGTGCTCAGCACCTGGCTGAGACAAGATGCCATCTACTACCAGTACCAGTGGCAGCAGCTTGAATGCACGCACCTTACTACTGATGGGGAGAAGGAAGCATTTGGTTGGTGGCTATTGTGCATGTGTGAGATCCAGAGATTCTAACAGAAGGAAAACTCCATGTTTCCCACTGACTTTGAGTCTGGCTGGGCAAATTCACTAGAGTCTGTGCACCCACATATTACTGAGGTCCCCCCAATCTCTCAACGTGTCACAGGCTCCAGCGCTCAAACTGTCGAGGCTCTGGGAATGTCTGCCTCTCTGTGAATGAGACAGTCTAGCAAGGTGGAGCAAATCCTCTGCAACCCTTGACAGTGGGAGCCCTGTGTGCTGAGACTGTGGAAACTCTGTGACTGCATAAGAAGGCACAGGATATAGCTGGTTCTCTGGGCAACCAATGTGAGCTGCTCTACAGGCACTTTTCAAAAGAGAAAATTTTAAAAACCACAGGCAAGTGAAAAATGCTCACTATCACTAGCCACCAGGGAAATGCAAATCACAATCACAATGAGGTTTGACTTCACCCCTGTCAGAGTGGCTCTCAAACAGAAATCAACAATCAACAAATGCTGGCCAGAATGTGGGGAAAAGGCATCTTAATCCACTATTGGTGGGAAAATAAACTAGCACAGCTATTGTGGAAGATGTATGGAGACACCTCAGAAACTTGAACGTAGATATACCATATGACTCAGCAATCTTAATCCTGGGAATTAATCTAAGTGAAATGAAATAGGCACATGAGGGGCCAGCACTGTGGTGCAGTAGGTTAATGCCCTGGCCTGAAACACTGGCATCCCATATGAGCACCAGTTCTAGTCTTGCCTGCTCCTCTTTTGATCCAGCTCTCTGCTATAGCGTGGGATAGCAGTGGAAGATGGCCCAAGTTCTTGGGCCCCTGCACCACATGGGAGACCTGAAGGAAGCTCCTGGCTTCTGGCTTCAGATCAGTACAGCTCTGGCCATTGCAGTCATCTGGGGAATGAACCAGCAGGTAGAAGACCTCTCTCTCTGTCTCTACCTCTGTCTGTAACTCTGTATTTCAAATAAATTAAATCTTAAAAAAAGAAATAGGCATATGAAAGAGCTATCTGTATCCTCATGTTCATTGCAGCTCAATTAGCAATAGCCAAGATATGGATTCAACCTAGATGTCCATCAACTGATGACTGGATAAAAAAAGTGATATATATATGTACATACATATATATGTATATATAATAAATAACTACTCAGCTATAAAATATAATGAAATCCTTTGTTTTGCAGCACAATGAATACAATTGAAAACCATTAAATTTAGTGAAATAAGCCAATCCCAAATAGACAAATATCTATGTTCTCCTTGATCTGTGGTAACTAATAGAGCAGCAAAAAATGGAATGTATAGGAGTGAAATTGATATTTTGAGAGTTTATGATTGTTTACAGCCCTTGTCTCTACTGCTGAACAACAGTGCTGTACTCTTTACTTAGTATAGGGTGAATCTTAAGAGTAAAAAGTCCACTGAAAGTAGATCAGTGTAGAAAGTAAGAGAAATAGGGCTGACACTGTGGTGAGGTGGGGAGAACTGTGCCCAGTTTCAGTCCCAGAGGCTCCACTTCCAATCCAGCTCCCTGCTAATGTGCCTGGAAAAGATCAGATCACTCAGGGGCTTGGGCCCCTGCAACCACGTGGGAAACTGGGAAGAAGCTCCTGGCTCCTGGCTTTGGACCAGCCCATCTCCAGCCATCGCAGCCATGTGGGGAGTAAAGCAGTGGATGGAAGATCTCTCTCTGTCTCTTCCTTCCTTTGTCTTTGTAACTTTGCCTTTCAAATAAAAAATGAATAGATCTTTAGGGGAAAATAAGACAGGGAATTAGAGAGAAAGGATGAGAGGGGATGTGTGGGTGGGAGAGAGGATAAGGTGGGAAGTATCACTATGTTCCTAAATCTGTATATATGAAATACGTGAAATCTGTTTACCTTAAATTTAAAAAATTAAAACTGACATTTAATTTCAATAGCTGTGAAATAGAATAACTACAATAAAAATTCTACCTATAGGCCAAATAAATTGGAATAGTAATAAAAATGCAATATAATTTTAAAAATGGTCTGACTTTAACATGTATCATCCCAGATGATGTATGGAAAACCTAATAATACCTGGAACTGGTGCTGTGGCACTGTGGGCTGAGCCTCTGTCTGTGGTGCTAGCATCCCATATGTTACCAGTTCTTGTCCTGGCTGATCCTCTTCCAATCTAGCTCTCTGCCACCTGAGAAAGCAGTGGAGAATGACCCAAGTGCTTTGACCCCTACCTTGATATAGGAGACCTGGAGGAAGCTCCTAGCCCCTAGGTTCAGACTGGCCAAGCTCCAGCCATTGTCGCCATTTGAGGAGTGAACCATCAGATGGAAGACCTTTCTCTCTGTCTCTCCCTCTCTCTGTCTGTAGCTCTACCTCTCAAAGAAACAAAATCTTAAAAAAAAATCCCCAAGACAATAGTTTCAACCCTCAGGAATAGATTGACACCAATTTTGAAAGGACCTTGAGGTGATAAGTTTTATCTCTTACACTCTCTCTCACCATGTAATGACTTCTGCCAAGTTAAGTTACAGGAATATGGCCCTCTCCTGATGGGGCCTCTTGGTCATGGACTTCTCATATGACTGTAAGATATACTTTTTCTTTATAAATTACACATTGTACACTGGTTTTGTAACAACACAAAATAGACTAAGACTGAAAATAGATCAATACATATTTTCTCCTCTTTAGGAAAGAGAGAAGGAAAATGGAGAGGCAGCATGTGGCTTAGCAGGTTAAACTGCTGCCTGGAGTGCTGGCATCCTATTTGGGCACTGATTCTAGTCCTGGCTTGCTTTACTTCTGATAACTCCTTATTAATATGCCTGGAAAAGCAACAAAAGATGCCCCAAGTCCTTGAGAGTGTGCACTCATGTGGAGAATTGGATGAAGATCCTGACTTCTGGCTTCAGCTTGACCCAGCCCTGCACATAGCAGCCATTGGTGAGTGAACCAATGGATGGAGTATTCTCTCTCTCTCTCTCTCTCTCTCACTCTCTCTCTCCCTCTCTCTCTATTTCCCCCATTGTCTCTTCCCCTCTCTTCTCCATAATACTGCCTATTAAATAAATAAATCTTTAAAACAAAACAGAACACTAGCTTCTGGAGGATATCATGTTAATTTAAAAAAGTGAAGGAAAATGCACAGAACTTTAGAAAGCCATGAGACTATTGAGTTTTTATTTTTAAATTTTTTTAAAGATTTATTTACTTATATGAAAGAGTTACACAGAGAAAGAAGGAGTGGCAGAGAGAGAGGGGTCTTCTACAGGCTAGTTCACTCCCCATCTGGCTGCAACAGCTGGAGCTGCACTGATATGAAGCCAGGAGCCAGGAGCTTCTTCCAGGTTTCCCAAGCAGGTGTAGGAGCACAAGGTCTTGGGCCATCTTCTATTGCTTTCCTAGGCCATAGAGAGAGCTGAATTGGAAGTGGAGCACCTGGGACTTGAACCGGTGCCCATATGGATGCCAGCACTGCCAGCAACAGGCTTACCGGTTGTGCCACAGTACCAGCCCCATTTTTTTTCAATTTAGTTCATGTCTGTTCTCTAATGAGAATAGGGAAGGATTTTTTTAATATTTATTTTTTTATTTGAAAGGCAGATTTACAGAGAAGCAGAAGGAGAGGGAGGGAGGGAGAGGGGGAGAGAGAGAGAGAGAGAGAGAGAGAGAGAGAGAAGTCTTCATCCACTTGTTCACTGCCCAAATGGCTATGAACAGCCAGAGCTGAGAAAATCTGAAACCAGGATCCAGAGCTTCTCCTGGGCCTCCCCCGTGATTGCAGGGTTTCAAGGACTAGGGCCATCTTCCACTGCTTTCCAAGGCCATAGCAGAAAGCTGAGTGGGAAGTGAAGCAGGCAGGACTTGAACCAGCATCTATATGGGATTCTAGCACTGCAGGCAGTGGCTTTACCCACTATGCCACAGTGCCAGGCTCATATTATTTAGCAACCAACATAAGAAGCATATTTCAAAAAGTTTGCAGAAAGTTGAATTAAAAATAAGAGAAAACTGAAAATAAGCTGAAGAATAATTAAGTAATCACCTTACTGGAGAAAAATTAATTTTCTTTGATCTTGGAAATATATAGATGTCCTTCCTTATGATCATAACTGGAAGAGAAGATGAATGGAGAGAGTGGTGGTTGGGTTCACACTTTGATTCCAATGTGCAAAATAAAATTATTATTGAAATGAATTGGAAGTGGAGTAGCCAGGACTTGAACTGGTTCCCATATGGGATGCTGGCACCGCAGGCAGTGGGTTTACCCACTATGCCACAGTGCCAGCCCCTATGTATAAATCTTATGACATCAGTAGAGACATTATGTCATATTATCCATTCCACATGAACAGGGAATGGTGATGTGAATATGTGAAAATATTCAATCTATGCATGATGATATGAAGTATTCATGGACAAAAAATTGTGTAACTTTTAGATATAGACAGATACACATATTAAGTGATTTTGTAAAGATGAGTTTAATTGGACCAATATAAATACACTAGTCATATGCTCTGTCAGATGCAGCCACAGGATCTGCAAATGTTTGGAGTTACCAAGTTTACATCCTTAACCAGAAGACATGGTGAATGAGAATTTAGAGTCTTTTTCAATGTATGATTAAATGAATAACTACAGTGAACTGGAAAATATGAATAAAAGGTTAGTGTTATTGGAAGTGGGTCCAATAGAGGGGGGATCCCCTTGCAGTACTACAAATGAGTCATATAGAACAATAGTGTGAATAAGCTAGAAGGTGATATTCCAGATAAAATTTGCATCTGGGTGCCGCCGTAGCTCAATAGGCTAATCCTCCACCTGCAGTGCCGGCATACCCGGTTCTAGTCCCGGTTGCTCCTCTTCCTGTCCAGCTCTCTGCTGTGGCCTGGGAGTACAATGGAGGATGGCCCAAGTGCTTGGGCCCTGCACCCACATGGGAGACCAGGAGAAGCACCTAGCTCCTGGCTTCGGATCAGTGTGGTGTGCCAGCCGTAGCACGCCAACTGCAGTGGCCATTAGGGGGTGAACCAATGGAAAAGGAAGACCTTTCTCTCTGTCTCTCTCTCTCATTGTCCACTCTGCCTGTAAAAAAAAAATTGCATCTGATATGTACCCCTAAAGATGTACATGTTTAGGATTCTGAGCTTTGAAAAGAAGTACACATGAATGCAAATTCTTGCCATGTTATATTTTGCAAGGCAATTTTGTTATATTACTAAAAGTTTGACCTACATTTCTCCTCACATGAAATTAAGAATTCAATCCAGCCAGCGCCGCAGCTCACTAGGCTAATCCTCCAGCTTGCAGTGCCGGCACACCGGGTTCTAGTCCCGGTCAGGGCACCGGATTCTGTCCTGGTTGCCCCTCTTCCAGGCCAGCTCTCTGCTGTGGCCAGGGAGTGCAGTGGAGGATGGCCCAAATCCCTGGGCCCTGCACCCCATGGGAGACCAGGAGAAGCACCTGGCTCCTGCCATCAGATCAGCGTGCTGCGCCAGCTGCAATGCGCTGGCCACAGCAGCCATTGGAGGGTGAACCAACGGCAAAGGAAGACCTTTCTCTCTGTCTCTCTCTCTCACTGTCAACTCTGCCTGTCAAAAAACAAAAAACAAACAAACAAAAAAGAATTCAATCCATAAGTAGAGGTGAAAGATTAAATAAGAAAAAATATACAAGACCCCATGGATATGCTTTTAATTAAACAGCATTTGAAAAACTTGTTCTCTTGCCATAGGTCATGGGACTCCAAATCTTATTAAGTTGACATTTACCAATGCCATCTTACTAGTCAAAGTGATCAGTTTAAGCTCATAATTGATCATAAAGATAGGATTAAGTGTCAAAGGGATCACATAAATAAGATCAGTGCCTGCTAATATTAATTGATAGAATTAAAAAGCAGAGAACAATCCAACATGGGAAGTAGGATACACAGCAGACTCATAGAATCACAAATGCCCTAAACAGCACTCTGGCCTCAGAATCAGCCCTTAAGGCATTCAGATCTGGCTAAAAAGCCCATGAGAGTTTCTCAGGCATGGAAAGCCAAGACACTGTGTCAAAAATATGACCTAAATGAAAAATCTCTGTGAGTGAGATCCCGGTGGAAAGAACAGGCCATCAAAGAAGGAGGTACCTTTCTCTGAAGGGAAGAGAGAACTTCCACTTTGATTATGGCCTTGTCTAAATAAGGTCAGAGTTTGTGAACTCAAGAGACCTCCATAGCCTTGGCAGCTCATAACAAGAGCCTCAGGTGATTACTGACATCATAAATAAGAATGTCAATTATTAAATCAACAACAGGAGTCATTGTGTACTTGCTCCCCATGTAGGACCTCTGTCCTTAATGTGTTGTACTATGAGAATGAACTGTAAATGTAATCTTCAAACAGTACTTTATACTCTCCCTGACTCCCTCTCTCTCTTTCTCCCTCTCTCTCTTCTGAAAAGTCTGACTTTCAGATAAGTAAATCAATAATTAAAAAAAAAAAACTAAGAAAGCAGAACAGATTCAAGAAAAAAATAAATATTTTAATAAGGACTCCAGAACAGACTATAAATGTGGTACTACTGCAGTTTTGTCACTATGATGTACTAAAAGAAAAATAATGTGTATTATCATGTACTAATTTGAATGATTGATTATTGGTAATTAGAATTTAGTTTCAAATGAAAACATTTCAAGTGACAATATTCATCAGCCTAGTAGAAAAAGGTTGAAACAGGCCAGCGCCACAGCTCACTAAGCTAATCCTCCACCTGTGGCACCAGCACCCCAGGTTCTAGTTCTGGTTGGGGTGCTGGTTCTGTCCCAGTTGCTCCTCTTCCAGTCCAGCTTTCTGCTGTGGCCCAGGAAGGCAGTGGATGATGGTCCAAGTGCTTGGGCCCTGCACCCGCATGGGAGACCAGGAGGAAGCACCTGACTCCTGGTTTGGATCCGTGCAACGCCGGCCATAGTAGCCATTTGGGGGTGAACCAATGGAAGTAAGAACTTTCTCTCTGTCTCTCTCTAACTCTGCCTGTCAAAAAAAAAAAAAAAAAAAAAAAAAAAAAAAAAAAAAGGTTGAAACAAAGCACTCTCAGTCTCACAAAGTCATGTGAATAGAAGGCATATCTGATTTATTCTAATAGGCCTTCCTAAAATTTACTAATTTTTTTCTGACAATAGTGAATTTGGCTCATCATAGAAAATTCTTTGAAGGCTCTTGTTAAAATTGTCCCTCTTTGAAAAAGTAAACTTTAGTGCATGAATCTGTGGGGAGCAACTCGGACTAGACTAAGTTACTGGAATTAAGACTTATTCTATGCATCTGCTCTCCCACAATATGGCGCTGGGAGAGGAGTAAACAGCTTCTACACAGCTGCCTTTCACCAACTTGACAAGCTGCAGGAGCTGCTCCTGATTGGAGGAGAGCAGTGTACTCGGCTTGTGGGTAGCAGAGTTGGGATTGGTGGAAGAGGACTATAAAGGAGGAGAGAGACAACATGCACCAGGAACATTATCTGAAGGAACACCTGTGCAGCCCCCAAGAGAGCCGGCCGGCGGTGTGCTGCTCCCCTGCAGAAGTGGGGAAAGTGGCAGGGGGAACCGCCCTTCCACGGAGGTGGAAGGGATGGTAGCCAACCCGGGAAGAACCAGCAGCAAACCCGGGGAGGGCTGAGCAGACAAAAGAACAGCTCAGGGACCTGTGTCATTCCTCCACAAAGAGGGGGAGTGACAGAATCTACAAGAGGTAAATTTCTGTTTTATAGAACATTGGAAAACCAATTATGCTTAGTCTCTAATTTCTGATTTACTTTATAGAACAGAATTTATGTAGAAAAAAATTTCACTTTATCTACTTTTTAAAATATTTACTTATTTGACAGAAAGTCAGGAGAGAGACAGAGAGGTCTTCCCTTTGCTGGTTCACTCCCCAATGGCCACAATGGTCAGAGCTGGGCCAATCCAAAGCCAGGAGCCAGGAGATTTTTCTGGGTCTCTCACATGGGTGCAGGGGTCCAAGCACTTGGGCCACCATCCACTGCTTTTCCAGGTCATTAGCACAGAGCTGGATTGGAAATGGAGCAGCCAAGACATGAACTGGCACCTGTATGGGATAGCAGAGCCACAGGCAGAGGCTTAATGACTGTGGCACGCACCAGCCCCCACTTTATCTAAATTTATGGTAAACCCATGAATTGCACAACACAATTTTTTTCTTCCTTCCCTCCTTCCCGCCTGCCCGCCTGCCCACCTGCACACCTGCCCGCCTGCCCGCCTGCCCGCCTGCCCGCCTGCCCGCCTGCCTGCCTGCCTGCACGCCCGCCTGCCTGCCTGCCTGCCCGCCTTCCTTCCTTCCTGCCTGTGGGGAAATTAGGCACAGGAGGCAATTCAAAGATGGTGGCTGAAGGGAAATTAGGCACATGTGGCAATTCAAAGATGGCGCCCAAAGGAAGTAAGGTGGGTGGTGCCCAAAGTGGTTTACCTCTCTCTGCTTCTCCTCTCTCTGCATTACTTTCACTTTTAAATAAATAAATCTTTTTTTAAAAAGTTATTTGGCATATAACCTTTACTATAAAAATCACATCTGAGCAAGGTTTTGGCTCTGGATGCAACAGATGGTCACTGGCTAAGTCGTAATTACAGTGCACTGACCTTGTCCAGATGGCAGCAGAACCCACCAGCACAGCCCCTTTTCTGTGCTGACACCACTCCACGTGCCCACTGCCCTCCTGCATGCTGCTCTTCAGCTCTAGCCTTTTAGTTTGCAACCAACCAACCACAGTTGGCTCTAATCACACACACACATCATGCTGCAAATATCACATGTTTGAGAAAGGACTTACTATTACAAGCCCACTGATGTGTGGGTCGGGGATGGCTGAGCACACCCTGGCACCTGCTCCTAAGAAGTGACACAAAGGGCCCCAGATCTCAGAGCTTGCCCTTCGAGTGTTTACAGCATCTCTTGGTTTGGTTTGAAGTCAATTATTTCTGGGTTTTCGGTCCAGCGATCTGACAGCTACCAAGAAATTAATTCTCTCATTCCTTAATCAGGCATTTGAAACTTATTAGCAATATGTGTATTTCTACATCTTTGAATAATGACTACTTCTCTGAAGGAAACAGTGAGAGACACCAGGCAGGTTTTCTCTGGCAGGGTAAATCACACTTAGTAATATATGATTTGAATTAGTAGATCATTTTCCATTTTGACTTAAAGATCCTCCCAGTTTCTGCTTACTACATTGTACTTCAGAACTCTTTCACATTAAATATGACTAATATGCATTTCCATATTGTGAAAGAGAGTATAAAAACATCTCACAGCTTTTAATAAAACTTTCCATTTCCCTTTTGCAGCAAAGAGACAAAATCAGTTCAACACACTAGTATGAGAGGGGGAAAAAAAACTCAACAAATTAAAATAATATTCAAACCAGCTCAACATCAACATTTATAATACATCAGTAATTTTATCAGATTTTCTCTGTAGGGAACCTTTATTAATATGTTCTGATTATTTACAACTGTACAAGCAAAGCACACTCCCAAAGTGCACATATTTAATACAGTATCAACTATTTGCATTTACAGGATTTTTAAACAATCAGAAAAAAGATCAACTGTTTAAGATCCTTAAGGTATATTACAAAAACTGCTAGTTCTTGTACTGTGGTATGCTTACTCAGTAAAACTAGCAACAAAATATCCACACAGTAACTGAGTAATTCTGATCCACTCATGCCAACCCGGGGTGTCTCCATGAACTCTAAGCTGTGGGGAGCAACTCGAACTAGACTAAGTTACTGGAATTAAGACTTATTCTATGCATCTGCTCTCCCACAATATGGCGCTGGGAGAGGAGTAAACAGCTTCTACACAGCTGCCTCCAGTTTGACCAATAATCTGCAGGAGCTGATCCTGCTCCTGATTGTAGGAGAGCAGCGTGCTCTGCGTGTGGGTAACAGAGTTGGGATTGGTGGAGGAGGACTATAAAGGAGGAGAGAGACAACATGCACCAAGAACATCTAAGGGGAACATCTGGATAACATCTGAGCAGCCCCCGAGAGAGCCGGCCGGTGGTGTGCCACTTCCCCGCAGAAGTGGGGAAAGTGGCAGGGGGAACCACCCTTCCACGGAGGTGGAAGGATCGGCAGCCAACCTGGGAAGAACCTGCAGCAAACCCGGGAAGGGCTGAGCAGACAAAAGAACAGCGCAGGGTCCTGTGTCGTTCCTCCGCGAATGGGGGAGCGACACTAACCTGTCTTATACAAAAGTTAAGGCAAAGTCATTTTCAAGTTTAAATGCAATTCAAGCCTTTAAATATTGGATGGAAGTAATTTTTTAAAAAAATCCTCAATCTTGTTAAATAACATTTCATGGAATAAACTGTATGGTTACATGTAGCAGGAAATATTTTAATGTCTGTTGCTTAGAATAATTAAAGAAAAATGATGGGGGCCAGCACCGTGGCTCACTTGGTTAATCCTTCACCTGCAGCAATGGCACCCCATATGGGCACTGGGTTCTAGTCCCGATTGCTCC
Source organism: Oryctolagus cuniculus (assembly GCF_964237555.1). Lineage (NCBI taxonomy): Eukaryota > Metazoa > Chordata > Mammalia > Lagomorpha > Leporidae > Oryctolagus > Oryctolagus cuniculus. The sequence continues at coordinate 47,498 of NW_027208234.1, read as the reverse complement.
TCTTCCAGTCCTGCTCTCTGCTGTGGCCCAGGAAGGCAGTGAAGGATGGCCCAGGTGCTTGGGCCCCTGCACCTTCATGGGAGACCAGGAGGAAGCACCTGGCTCCTGGCTTCAGATCAGCATAGCTCTGGTCATGGTGGCCATTTGGTGGGTGAACCAATGGAAGGAAGATGTTTCTCTCTGTCTCTCTCTCTCTCACTGTATACCTCTATCTGTCAAATAAAAGAGAATACTTTTAGGCATTTTAAAACAAAATAATTTATATTGTTCTTCAGAAGTACAACACTTCTAGAAGTGAATCAATGAGACCCTCATCTTGGAGGTAAAAAGAGCAACAATTTTTTTCCTCCACCAGCCAAAGAGGGGAATAAAACCACAAACACCATTCTCTCACCATTACATAACTTTTAAATCCATGTGCTGATGCAGAGGTTCAGGAAGACATCCCCATGGAGTTAAGATGAGGACTCTTCCGAGAGAGTGCCTGAGGGCGGGGGAACGTGGACAGAAATGTGCATGGAACAGGTGCACTAGGCCAAGAGCCAAAGCAGCCAGCTCACAGGGATCAAAACCATTTCATGATACAACATACTGGCAACATGTCAGTGGCCAAAAAAGTATATTTTCATTTAGGTTCTATTCACATGTTTTGAATTGATTTTAGTTAATACCCACTTGCAATTGAGGGGAGAAGCTGGGTACTTGCTGGCTGGATGTCAAAGCTCAAAGCTTTCAGGTTTCTCTAGGGTGCTCTCTGCAGGTTCTTTCTGCCCACTGGATCCAAAAAGGCCTATATGTACATTTATATGTATTTTTAAATGCTGGACTCACTTGTTAACAGTTTAGATGAAAGCACAGCTCCCATGCCAGTGTGTTAGCAACCTTACACTGCCAACCCACTTCCAGCTTGAGGCCGAGGTCGCCATCTGCTGGAGCATCTGAGATATGCCCTTGTAGATCAATATTATTTTAAAAAATAAAGCAGCATAGATCCCTTAATTTAGAAAAATTTACTATATATAGCTTGCATTCAGAACCACACAGAGGCTTAATAAAAACATGAATCTGTTGAGATAAATGCATTTTCTATCCTGAAAAAAATCAGACTTACACATCACCTCCAGTTAAGCACCAACCAAAAATAAGTTTTATATTAATTAAATTCTGAAAAAGTTTTTTTTTTTAGATGGTGTGGGGAGCAACTCGGACTAGACTGTTACTGGAATTAAGACTTATTCTATGCATCTGCTCTCCCACAATATGGCGCTGGGAGAGGAGTAAACAGCTTCTACCCAGCTGCCTCTCACCAACTTGACAAGCTGCAGGAGCTGCTCCTGATTGGAGGAGAGCGGCGTGCTCGGCGCGTGGGCAGCCGAGTTGGGATTGGCGGAGGAGGACTATATAGGAGGAGAGAGACGGCATGGTGGTGTGGGTTGGTTGGAGAGTGCGTTGGAGAGTTTGCGGGGAAGTTCGTTACTTCGTTCTTTCTCATTTCTCTCTACTCATTCTTGCTTTGGGAGTTTGCTGTTTACTTATTCTTACTTTACTATAGAAAGGACTTGTAAAAGAGGGAACAACAAGCGTCCGGTCCGGTGCGGCTCCTCCGCGTGCGGAGGAGCAGCAAGATGGGGAGAATCTGACTCACAGAAGAAAAAATAACTTGCAGGCATTCCGTGGGGCTCACAGACACTGCAAGTGCTTAACCAGTGGCTCATTCTCATACTGAGTGGGAAGTGTTTCACTTGTGGCTAATACAGCTCTGTGCAACCACTCCCAGACATAGGATTTTCACTGAGGAGACTTGGGGGGAGTGTCCTGTCCTCTGTGAAGACACTTTCCAACAGCTGGGGGTGAGAGCCGATGCCCAGGCTGCCTTCCCTGGTCTTTGGAGACTCTGGGAGTGGACTAGAGGGCAGGGGCTCCCTCTGTTTCTCCACAGGTGCAGCGAGCTTCTTCTCCTCCTTCCTACAACTGCGGGGGTTTGACTTTTGCTCTTTTGGGGGTTGCAATGGGGAAGAAGGTGGCTCTTTACACGTTCTCTGACAAATCTCCATGTAACTGGGCTTTCGCAATTCTGTGGCAGCTCCATTCACCTGCACCGATTTACACGCAGTTGTAGTAAGGACAGGGGGAGTCTGTCCACACTGTGGGTTTCCTTCTGCTTTTCTACCACCTTGGGATCCTCAGGTAAATGGGCGGGGGGGGGATCATTCATATGTTGCTGATACAGCACAAGAAGCCAGCAGTGAGGGCTCTCTGGGGACCACTACAGGAATAGCGTTCCTACTTGCATCTGCATGGAGGCTCCTTTCCTTTGCTAATCCTATTACCGAGCTAGATGGCCTGTTTTCAAACAAGTCCTGTCATCAAATTACCTGCAGCTCCAGGTAATGGGGGGAAGTTGGACAGCCCCAGTTCAAAGTTTGTGATGGAGGCTTTGGTCGTGTTGGAGACTGAGTTTGGCTGCTTGTAAACTTCTCCTCCCTTTTCTTCCTATAGCCAAAGGAATTTTTCCTGTTTCTGGGAGGATACTGTCTGAGTGAAGTCAGAGGAGAGGCTGCAGGCTTGAAGGTTGGAGACGTGAACCCATGTATAAATCCAGTATTTGGAAATAGAGTTACCAAGGGTGGATCGAAATAGCTACGCATTGTTGACAATGTCTGGGGGCAGTCAGGCTGTGCAGAGGAAACTGTTGTTGGGGACTGTATACTGGAGGTAAATAAATGATGTGTAACACTGCTGTGTATAAAGGTTCATGTCGAGAGACCTAAATCCATTCTTTGGCAAAAATGGGTTAATAGCTATTGCCTTTCTTTTAGCTGCACCTTAATTGGTTTTCCTTGAAAAGTTTTGACTTTTCACAGGTACTTGTAAGCCTGTTGTGCATCAGCTTCTGCTTCAAATGTAATAAATCAATTATCATTATGGGCAAATTCACAGTTAATAAATTTCAGTAAATTATTTCCTTTGAATAGTGCTTCTACTTCTTCCCCAGGGGTAGATTCAGATATTTCTCACAATATGACTATGCAACGATTTTGATTTGGCCTTACTTTTTCTCCCTTCTCATCCACCGGGACTAAAGGTAAAGATCTTAGCACTTCAACAATCGAATCCACACTAGTACTGAGTTTCTTGATATAGTCAAGGGTAGCTACCATTGTAATTAGAGCATACTGCTCACTGTCCATCTGTGAGGTAAGATACACGGCACTAGCAAGAGTCTCCCTAGATAAACAGAATTCCAATTTTTTAAGTACTTCTTGAGAGTCTTCCTGGCTTTCTGGTTGAGATTCATTCCCTCCTGTTTCACTATTTTCAGGTAGAGATTCGTATTCTGCATGATCCAGAGCCAAAGCGTTCATGTCTGATTTGACTCAGGTAAATCTGGTAATGCTGCATTCTCACGACTTTTGTCACCATCACCACTGACATCCAATCCCTGCGGGCTGCAGTCTGCACCATGGCCAGCTGTCTCCTCCCATGCAGCACTCAAACCAACAGCTGCACTACTTGCTTCCAAATGTAACGTGAGTCCCCCACACTTTCGCATTAGGGTTTAGCTCTGAAACCTTAGTTGTTGGTGCCTGACTCAAAGCTGGGATGGAATTTGAGAAGTGGTTTGAGACAGGACCATTCATCAGATGAGAGCTGTCCTTGCCCTCTTGGCCTCGCTGTGCCTACAGTTCAGCCACAACTTTAGCGTCCTCATCAGAAGTCATGGGTTCCACTCGGAGAAGTTTAATGTAAACTTCAGGATGTTGCCCGCGCCACCTGCCCTGCCCGACCGGCCTCCGGCAGGCTCCTTGCCACAGCCCAGGTGCCTGGTGACCCCGCAACATGCAGGGAGAGCTGAGGAGGGAGACTAGGAAGAGGCGGCGCTGCGGGGCCAGGCTGGATGTAGGGAGGAAGGGCCGGCATGGGCCGGTGCAGCGGCAAAAGCGGCTTCTTCCTCTTTGGGACCGAAAATGTCTCAACCTCGAGACTCTGGATCCCCAACACTCCTTCCCTTCACATGAGAACACACCTAAATAAATCCTTAAAAGGTTGAGTGTGAATCAATCTGGCAGAAATTCACTAAGTACCAAGTTGATAGCACCCATCATAGAGTGGATGGGAGACTGAGCACAGCCCAGCATCGAACCATGGTGCCCACATTTTCTCAGAAAGGAACACTGGAGGGGCCCAGCTTGAGGTGGGTCAGGGGCAAAAGTGCTAAAAGTATAATAACTGGGCATTCTCAATGAATGGGACTCACTCATGGTATTTCTGTAAGTTTGAAATAATTTCAAAATTAACTACTCTTAAAATGACCAAATTATAAGATGACAATATCCATATCATGTTAGTAAAGCAGGGACAGCATCAAATACTATAAAGGCTAAATCTTACCCAATTCCTATTAGGCCGAAGTTGTAAAACTTGTCCGCTTCTAAGCATCTACATGTGTGGAGACTGAACAAAAAATAGAATACTATTCACAATACATTTTTTGTGAATATATTTGTGATAATTTGTAAACGCTTGATCTTTCTATTTTAAAGGTTTTGAAAACCCTGTTGCTCTTTTAAAATAATTATTTTATTTTTGTACTTGAAAAGTAGAGATGGGGTGTATCTCAAATCTGTTGGTTCATTCCCCAACTTTATGCCACAACTGGGGCAGGACCAAGCCCAAACCAGCAACCTGAAACACAATCTGGGTCTCTACAAGGGTGGCACGGACTCAACTCCTTTAACCCTCATCACCGTCTCTCAGAATGCACACCAACATGAAGCTGGAGTCAGAAGCAGAGCTGGGACTTTGCCCAGGCTCTCTGACATGGGATGCAGGCATCCCAAGCAGTGGTCACACCACTATGTCAAATGGCCACTCCTTCATTTTTTATTTAGTTTTTATTTGGGAATCAGAGAGACTGAGAAAGACAAGCAGCAGAAATCACTCATCTGTTGGCTTACTACACAATGCCCACCACAATCAGGACTGAATTAGATGAAAGACAGGAGCCAGGAGCTTCATCCAGGTCTCCCATATGGTTGACAGAAATGCTTGGGCCATTATCCACTGCTATCTCAGACAAACTAGCAAGAATCTAGATTGGAAGAGGAGTTGCCAGGACTCAAAGCTGCACTCCATATGAGATGCCAATGTCAGAAGAGCAGCTTGACCTATTGAATCACATGCTAGTCCCTGCATCAATTCAAACCAGTGCACTCACCCTACCCTGTATATATTCAAAGAATGCAAAGCTGGACATCCCCTTCCTTTCCTTATTATAAAAGCCTCAGTCCTGCTCCACCTCAGAAGAACCATGGTTCACTTTAAACTGAATCTGTCTCCCAATTTGCAATCCTATTCTGCATCTGAAAAACATCTCTCTGATTTTATTTTAATCTCATTTATGACCTTTTGCTTTATATAATCCAGGACTCTCTGGTCTTATCTCCTTGCCTACTGGCAGATTTGGGAAAATGTTTTATATTATGTATTTTCACTACCTCAGGTGAATACCTGAGGGTTAAAATGTTAGATAAGTGAATGCTACATTTTTTCCTAAAAAGTCTTTGTTGAATTAGAATCCATATGTCTTAGTACTCATGAAGCAGATGTTCTTCAGAATCACATCCTCTAGAGCTTTCCCTCAGATTTCTCAAGCAGGGCCTGAACTTCATTGGTACATCCATAATCATATCCTTGAATGTGACTCCTAAAATATGGACATCCTTGTTCAGCCAAGGCCATCTGTACCAACGTCTAGGAGAGAAGGTCATAACTGTACCAAGGGGGTGGCTCTATGGATAGAAAATTTAAACCATGGTTGGGATTACCCTCAAGTATTTCCCTGTGCTGGCCTTCCACATGTCTTTCCCACACAATTACTGGGATATGTACACAATCTGAACAGTCAGTGATTTCAATATATGGGAGTGTCACAGCTATGCTGTGAAATAACCTGTAGATGTCGGAGTAAAGTGGGAAATTATACATGATTATAAATTTTTGAACTTAAGAATACAAAACTATTTCCTTATCAGTTTCAAATGCATCTCCTAACTCATTATGTGGCAGCTAAACATGAATTGATTCTGACATATCAACTATGACCATGAGTGAACTATTCTCTTATATGAATCTTCGGTTACTCCACAAAATGACTGAACATTGGAAGAGCTAAAGTATATGGTGTTGCTTATGTAGCAAATAATAAATGGGATTTATGTGTGTTTGTGTTAAGGTGGAGAGGATGATGAAACAGTGACCAGCACTATTCAGATTGAACAGTCGAAACACAAAACCTGGGGTTCAGCAGGTGCAGCTCTTTCACCTCTATCTCCGTCGTGTTCACTGTCACAAATAAGAAGCAGTTCTGGACAGGCTCAGATTCCTGAATTGCTGCAATATGATGGTCTTAGCCTGATTTCTTTTGTGGTGAGGACTCACTTCTCTCTTCTCTGGGGTTTCCAATCATCAGTTATCATTTTCCTTCTATCTGTTACTATTATTATTTACTTATTTGAGAGGCAGAGTTTTAGACAGGGAGAAGGGGGGGCTCTTCCATAATCTGGTCCATTACCCAAATGGCCACAATGGCCAGAGCTGGGCCAATCCCAAGCCAGGAGCCAGGATCTCTTCTGGGTTTCCCATGTGAGTGCAGGGGCCCATGCACCTGAGCCATCTTCCACTGCTTTTACAGGCCATTATCATGGAGCTGGATTAGAAGAGGAGCAACCAGGAGACCAACCAGTGCCCATATGAGTACCACAGGAGGAGGATTAGCTTCCTATATCATAGTGCCTGTCCCATCTCCTTGTCTCTTAATCCAGTCTATCTGCTAAATGGGAAACAGAATATTTCCAATTTAATGTCATCTCAACAGTCATTAGAAAAATTGTCATTTAACATTATTTTTTATTGTTACATGCATTTTAAATCTACAGCTAGGGGGCCAGCATTGTAGCATAGTGGGTAAAGAAACTGCCTGTGACACCATCATCCCTTATGGGTGCTGGTTCAAGACCTAGCTGCTCCAATTCCAATTCATCTCCCTGCTAATATGCCCAGAAATACAGTGGAGGATGGTCCACGTGCTTGGGCCCCTGTACCCATGTGAGGGATCTGAAAGAAACTCCTGACTCCTGGTTCCAGCCAGAGCATTGTGGCCATTTGAGGCATGAAACAGTGGAAAGAAGATCTCTTGCTCTTTCTCTCTCTCTCTCTTTCTCTTTTTTTCCTCTGTGTAACTCTTTCAAATAAATAATTATTTTAAAAAATCTTAAATCCACAGCTAAAAGTAAATAAAATTACTCTTCATATATTATATGTATTTTAAAAATATGGATAAGAGAAGCAGGCAGGTCTAGTAGTTAGATGCCTGAATCCTACATTACACTGCATAAGTTTGATATCTTCATCCAGAACCATACTCCAGTTTCCTGTTACTGCAGACCCTGGAAAGCAATGGTGATGGTTCAACTAACTGGGTTCCTGTCACCCATTTGGGAAACCTATATAGAGTTCTTGACACCACCTTAAGTATTGGCACAATCTTGACCAATGTAGATATTTGGGGAGTGAACCAGTGACAGGGAGCTTTAAGCCTAACAGTTGATTTTATTCTGCAGCCAATCTTTTCCAACTACCTTGATACACAGAAATCTTTTCAAAACCAGACCATCCCTGAAATCTTCAGTTTGCATGCTCACACGCTGATGCTTAGATGTTCCAATATCTAATTTGGTCACAGTGGTCTGGATAACCAAGGTTATATGTTGGGGTGTGCAAATGAAAGGAAAAACAGGACATGGGGTCTCTTCCTCCAGAAAGTGTGCACAGACTAACCAGGTGTGGTTTCTTTACTGATAAGGATTACAACAGCCTATTGTAAAGCACATGCATGTGTTCATAGAACTAAGGATTCTCTGAAACATATTTAGCAAGATATGGTAGATAAACATTGTGAGAGTCCTGAATCCACACTGGCCTGAGGCATCTCCCCAACTCTTTCTTGGCATCAGAAAGCAAAAGCACAGAGCTGCTGTGCTTATGGAGAGCCTCATCTTTCCCACAAATCAGGCCTGAGAGACTTTCTGTGCCTCACTGTTCCCACAACTGCCCCTAGTTATAAATCAGGCAGACATACTGTACCTCCTGGTATCAGGTATCTTCTCCAGCTGCTCCAGCCCACATCCCACATCCATTTGTTTGGCTGCTCCAATCCATCTCCCACCTATCTCCCACCTCCCTTGGTACAAGTTCCCTATGAAACCCCAGCCCTACACCTGAGCCCAGAGCGCCTCTCCCTCTGAGGATACTCCTGGCAGTTCTTCGCCCTAAAACTTTTTCTTTGTTCAGCATGGTCTTGGTTGTAGTTCCCAGTCATGGTTGCAAACCCTAACAAGCATGTCTGAAAAAGCAGTTGCATGTTCTTGTGAAGCCTACGTTCTCACAAGGGCTCAATGCTCTTCTTGTTAGTAGGTCATAAGCTATCCTAATCAGTACCTGAGGTCACACTCTGTGTACTAGGAAGAAAATCTCTTCACTAAGAGTGCTCTGGCAGAAATCTTATTCTCCACAGTCACACTTTATCATCTTTACAAACCTGCCTGGAAACAACCAGGTTGACCAGATCTGAGTCCACTGTGTGTGTGAATGAATGTGACTGTTTGCTTCATATCTAATGCTGTTCCTCTATTTTGGATTGCATATATGTTTGTGGGCTTATGCTTTGATTCATAGTAATTCCCCATGTTATGGAATTGATTTGCACTGAATACAAACTGCAAATAAAATAACTGAAATGTTGAAAGAGAAAAAAGGAATTTATCCAAATGTTCCTATACATCCAATAAATTTTTTAAGTTTAAATTGGTGAACACAAATGAATAACTCCATCTTGCTCTTCTATCCAACCCTCTCATTTCTCCCTCACTCAATGTTGTTCAACCTCTCCCAGTCCCTCTAACACTGATTGTGCTCCCTGCAGGAGTGTCTGTCTCCCCACTGCACTATGAGCTTCTGCCTTCACTCAGCTTTATCTCCTGTGTGCACCACTCACTTAAGTTCACTTCCATCACTCCAATGGTTAATGAGGGAATTAGTTCCTTAGCAATTCCATGACATAGAAGAGAGAAATCACAGTCTTTCATGTTTTTTTCTCTGTAGGAAAATTCTTCATGGAGAAAGAAATGCTAATGTAAATATTGGAAAGATATTATTGATCATCCTCTGGCCTGATAAACTTGGACAAAGGTCCTACAAAAATAAAACTAGAACTATATTTATTGGATGCATTTCCAAGTCTCAGGCCAAGATGAGAGGCTGCCCATTTTCTTACAAAGGAGGATCCAATCACAGTCTGAACTGCATTTGCATCATCATAAACTCAGCAGAGACTGGTGTATCTTCCTGTATTCTCACCCAAAGAGAGTGTGATAACTAAGGAGAGCAAACTGGAGAGAGAAAGGAGACATCATTGCAGTCTTCCCAACATTCCTAGATAGCACCAGTCATGAATCTCCACTCTTTTGGGAATAGCCTGCCACCAGCCCTACTCACAAGCACCTGAAGAGTGACATATGACCAACACAGGGAGCCCTTTTCTTATCCAGGGTCAGGTAGAAGAGGGCTTGAGTACTGTATCTCACAAGGGCAGGTGTCATTCTAAGGTAAGCGACATATACATGTGTCTACACACACACACCAGATCTCTAGGATTTTTTTAATCTAAAAATTCCATTTCCACTGAATAGCATACCCTTCCTACCATTTATAACCACTCTTCTACTTTGTTTCTAGTATTCTATTTTACTTATTTTAAAGGTTTATATTATTTATTTGAAAGACAGAGTTCCAGAGAGTGGTAGAGCCAGAGACAGAGGTCTTTCATCCACTGGTTCACTCCCCAAAACACCGAGATAACCAGAGCTGAGCCAATCTGAAGCCAGGAGCCAGGAGTTTCTTCCAGGCTTCCCACTCAGATGCAGGGGCCCAAGGACTTGGGCCATCTTCTCCTGCTTTCCCAGGCCATATCAGAGTTCTGGATCAGAAGTGGAGCAGCCAGGACTAGAACCAGCACCCATATGGGATGCTGGCACTGTAGGCAGGAGCTTAAACCCACTGCCCCACAGTGCCAGTCCCTCTGACTACCATATTTATTTCATATGATTAGAATATTGCAGTATTTTTCCTTTGGGGACTGATACTTGTGGCTAATTTCATTTAGTAAAATATATTCAAGGTTCATCCATGTCACAGGATTTCCTTTTCTTCTGTGCCTGCATAACTTTTCACTGTGAGTACAGGCCACACTAGAAATCTTGGCTACAGTGAATTATGCTGTGGTGAATAATATTTATATGTTGCTTATATTGAACTTTCAATACTTTTAGATGTATACTCAGAAGTGAGAGTATTAGATCACATAAAAATTCTATTTTTAATGTAATTAAGACACTGTTTTCTGTGGTGGTTGTGCCATTTTATGTTACCACAAACAACACACATGTGGCTGAAAATCTTTGTATCTTCACCAACACAATTGAGTATTTCTTTTTTTTTTTTTTTTAAAGAAGAGGAGCAGGAGATCTTATTGGCCATTTCCAGGCCATGGTTATGAAGATCTCTTTGCATGTGCACTCAAAGTGATTCAGCATTGGGCTTCATTGTCAATGTGATGCAATTGCTCCTCACCCAGGGAGAAGTATACGACTCTGTTAAGTACATTTTCAACTTCGTGCAATGGTTCTTTTTTTTTTTAAAAAAAGATTTATTTATTTATTTGAAAGTCAGAGTTAGACAGAGAAAGGAGAAGCAGAGAGGGAGAGAGAGGTCTTCCATCCAATGGTTCACTCCCCAATTGGCCCCAATGGCTGGAGCTGCACCGATCCAAAGCCATGAGCCAGGAGCTTCTTCCAGGTCTCCCATGTGGGTGCAGGGGCCCAAGGACTTTGGCCATCTTCTACTGCTTTCCCAGGCCATAGCAGAGAGCTGGATGGGAAGTGGAGCAGCCAGGACTTGAGCCAGCATCCATATGGGATGCCAGCACTTCAGGCCAGGGTGTTAACCCACTGTGCCACAGCGCTGGCCCCTGTGCAATGGTTCTAATGGTAGGTCTGGTGGTATCATAACACCATCTGGCTATCAATACTGTTTCTGTTCCAGGTAACTTTCTGTTAGTAAGGCCAAACACAGATTTCTGTCTGAACATTTCTCTAGCTTAGGATTCACATAAAAGATGAGCACCATCACATCATTCTTCTTCCCATTCTGTCTGCCATGACCTAGAGTGTAGACCTATCAGGCTGACCCATATTTTAACTCTTCCAATAAATCGTTCCTATATGGGACAGAACACCCTACATGAGGCTCCCAAAAAACAGACACAAAAGGGGAAGTAGTGTTGCAATGCCCAAGTGGGATCAGAGTGGTGACCTTGCCTAGAGTTTCCTTCTTTGGGACAACCCATGTCACCATGGGGTCCTTCCTGCCCAAATGTCCGAGGTATCAATAGTGAGAGCTGAGCCAATATCTGCAGGATTTCTTGAGTCTGGGCACCTGGAAAGTCAGGACAGAGCAGAACAGATGGCTTTCTCCAGTGGGTCTTCAGCAAAGAAAGCTTGACACAATGAGTTCCAGGTTCTATTGTTGACTTTCATCAAGAAATTGATTTCATTTCTTGGGATCCACTTTCATAGGATTCCTCAGCAGAAAAGACCTCTCCAAAGTCTTATCCTCCTTCTGGCTCATGCCATGTCCATAATCACAAAGCTGAATCCCAAAACCCCAGGGAGTGCTGGGTACAATCAGGACCCAGCTTTGCACAGACAGATCTGAGTTCCAACATGCTTCCCTCTAAATGCTCAGTTATGTGACCCTGAGAAATCACTGTACCTCCTAAAGACTCTGTAGCCTGGGCAATGGCAAGTAGAATGGCAGTTACTGGGAGTTAGGGAGAGTGGAATTATAGGAAATTTTCATTCATTGGGTAGAGTTTCAGTCTCATAAGGAAAAACAGTTCTAAATATTGGTCACACCGCAATGTGCTTATCCTCCACATTGCTCAACAAACACAGCAATGTGCTTATACTCAACACTACTCAACATACACTTAGAAATGCTTAAATGATAAAATTCATCAGCTGTATTTTGTTTTGTCAGTACCACACTAACAGTACATTTAAGAAGTGATCAAATAGGGGCTGGAGCTATGGCACAGCTCCAGCCTGTGATGCCTACATGCTATATGGATGCCGGTTTGAGTCTTGGGTGCTCCACTTTCCATCCAACTCTTCACTAATGTGCCTGGGAAAGCAGTGGGAAATGTCTCAAGTACTTGGCCCTGGCACACACACGGGGCACCTGGAAGAATCCCCTGCCTCTTGGCTTCAGATTGGCCCAACTCAGGCCATTGTGGCCATTTTGGGAGTGAAGCAGTGGATGGAAGATCTCTCTGTCTCTACCTCTCTAACTTTGTGTTTGAAATAAACAAAACAAATCTTTAAAACAAAAAAGAACTCTTGATGTAAACAAGGCAAATACCCCAGTTGCCCCTCTTCCAGGCCCACTCTCTGCTGTGGCCTGGGAGTGCAGTGGAGGATGGCCTAAGTCCTTGGGCCCTGCACCCCATGGGAGACCAGGATAAGTACCTGGCTCCTGCCATCGGATCAGCGTGGTGCACCTGCCGCAGCGCGCCGGCCGCAGCGCGCCGGTCGCGGCGGCCATTGGAGGGTGAACCAATGGCAAAGGAAGACCTTTCTCTCTGTCTCTCTCTCTCTCACTGTCCACTCTGCCTGTCAAAAAAAAAAAAGGCAAATACACATCTCATAAAAGTTAACATGTTATGCTTTCTCAGAAGCACCATTAATACTTGCTAATTTTGTAAAATCTCTTATATTTGCCCATTTCCACAATAACATTTCTGATTCCATTTTGATGAGCTGCTATGTTGATTTTTTTAATAGGAATCAGCAGATGCCATCTTCTCTCACTAAGGACACTGATGACAGAGTGCAGAAGCCATGTTCAATGTGAGTGAGGCCTGGATCCCCTCCCTCCTGGCTGTGTTTGAGGGAAACATAATTTGGTCACCCCTGGCATCTTACACTAGGTGGAAGCAGGTGTGCCTTGTTATGAACATAGGACCATTTGTTCACAGCCAGGGCTAAATCCTGGGGCCTGTGCATTCCCTCATAAGATGTGCACGCCTGAGCCCCAACTCCTCATGCACCAACAATGCCACAGCAGGAAGAACAAGCATGACCCTTGCCCCTGCAGCAGGAGCTAGTTCTATCCTCACTTACCACTTGCACTGACAGGTGGGATGGATCCCTCCCTGAAGTCCTGGGATGATGCTCTCAGTAGAAGACATGGATTTGTGCCAGGGAAAAGCATCAGAGCTTGAGGATCATACAAGCCCAACCCCATTTCTGCATAACAAAATATTTCTTCTGTTGTGTTTCCTTGGAGTAGAAGTTTTTATTTTTTTCTTTTTATTCATCATTTTCTACATCTTGAAAATTTGTTGAGTCTTCTTCATGGTTCTATGTATATTTTGAATTCCTCATTTTGTTCCCATATCATTCTTGATATTGAGTTGTCCACCCGTGTACTTTTCTAGGTTGAACAACATGTATACTCAACCACAGAGCACTACAATATGTAAAGCAAATGTTGACAGCTCTGAAGGGGTAAACAGCAATGGAACAAACAGAAGAGGCCAATACTCCACTATCAAAATAAAAGAGGATATCTAGGTGGGAAATCAATAGAGAGTGGTAGATTTGAACACTGTAAATCAACTTTTCCTAACAGTTACACAGAGAGCATTCTACCCGACAGCAGCAGAACATGTGTTCTTCTCAACAGCTGTCAAAAATTCTCCAGGTGGGATCATCTAATTCAGAAAAAAATATGTCAACAATTTTTAGAAAATTGAAGTCATACCACTGTCTTTCATAACCCCAATAGAATAAAAATAGGAATCTATTTGAGAAAAACTGGAAAAGTCACACATACGTGGATCTCAATCCACACTGTCAGCCATTGGCTTGAAGAAGAAATGAAAAAGGAAATAAAAAATATTTCAGTGAGTACATTCTGAGTTTTTTTAAAAGATTTATTTATTTATTTGAAAGGCAGAGTTACACAGAGAAAGAAGGAGAGGCAGAGAGTCAGGTCTTCCATCTGCTGGTCATTCCCCAGATGGCCACAATGGCCGGAGCTGAGCCAATCCTGAGCCAGGAGCCAGGAGCTTCTTCCAGATTTCCCACATGGGTGCAGGGGTCCAAGAACTTGTGCCAACTTCTGCTGCTTTCTCAGGCCACAGTAGAGAGCTAGATCAGAAGTGGAGCAGCCGGGACTTGAACCGGTACCCATATGGAAAGCTAGCAGTGTAGGTGGTGGCTTTACCCACTGCACCACAGCGCCAGCCCCTATTTTGAGTTTTGAGCTGGGACCCATATCAACAATCACAATCCTCAAGTCCAGGCTTGGGTACAAAGAGAAACCAGGTGGACATGGAAGGTCACCAGTAGAAAAGCTCTTTGAACACTGAGAACCATGGGGATCTTTAAACAGAGCAGACAGAAGTCTTCTTACTGCCCACAACAAATTTAGGAGACCAAGATGCTGATGCTTATGACCGAGTTCAAAGGCAGACTGCAAAGTCATATATATTTTATTTAAAATATCAACATTCCATAGTCTGCTGAGCTTTATTTTATAAATGGATTGATTATACATGAGCTCCCCCATAACACTTAGTAACTAGCTCAGTTTGCTCATTCAGCATATGTTCTTTACATATCAGGCACTAGACACTATTCTAAGTATATGGGATGGAGCAGCAAAAAGACACAATCAGGAAGGCTGCTTTTTAATAGGTCACAGACTAGATACGAGAAAATGAATGAAAATTCACACTGATGCCATAATAAGTGCTATAAAAACATAAGTGTGTGATATAAAAAAGCTGCTTTGAGTACTCTGACCAAATCAATCCATTTCCTCCTAAAGTGTAGTATCCCCAAATGCTTGATCATGATGGGAGATTTTATTTTGCTGAAAGGCAGAGTAACAGGGAAGGAGATTCACATACATGAAGGAGGAGTGCAGAGAGAGAGAGAGAGAGAGAGAGAGAGACTTCCATTCACTGGTTCCCTCCCCTAAATGGCTGCAACAGTTGGGCCTGGGCCAGACTGAAGCTAGCAGTCAGGAACCCCATCTGAGTATTTCATGTGGGTGGCAAGGAGTCAAGTAATCGAGCCATTATCTGCTAATTCCTAGGCACAGGTTTAGAGGATTGGATCAGAAAGAACATAGCTAGGATTCAAGTTGGCACTCTGATAGGGGATGCAGGCATCATAAGTGATAGTTTAATGTGCTGTACCACAATGCCAGTCCCAGCAACTGAGTTTTATGTATGTTTATATTCTTGATGATTATTTCTTATTCCATTTTTGCATTGGAACCTGTGAACTAAACTGCAGTAGAAGGCAGAGAAAAGTTTATTTTCCTGAGAACAAATGTAGGTTTCACTCAGACTTGTTCCTGGAGGCTATTTAACACATCTCAGGTTGTTTCTTTGGTTGACTTTTCTTCTAGATGTTCCAGTGTCTCAGGGTCTTTCACATATTAGTCTCCTTGTGCTCCCCTCTCTGGATTGTCTGTTCCAAGGGCTCTTGTTTCCTCACCTATTAACATCCTCCCACTGTCTCTAACTCTCCTCACTGTGTAAATGAGGGCATAGGCTTTTGGCTTGGTGCAGGAAAAGTGCCACACATGCCATCTTAGCAGCCTCCATGTGATATCACTTATCACTTCCAGCTTTTGCATGACATGGGTAAACTCCAGTGTCACAAAACAGCCCAACATGGACTGACCCAACAAAAAAGCCCACAGACAAGTCACACACCAGTCAGCTGAGATGTGCAGATTTGTGGATCAAGAATCTAAGTATATTGCAAACCCTCAGCAGTTATGTCACTGTTGCATCCCAGAGTCCTTTCAACAGAAAGATAAGACTAAGGGAGGTGCTTTAATTCAAGCTGTTGAAAGCATGTATCTTTCTTAGACAAATACTAAAATTACAGGAATTTCTACTATCCAGATCTTTATCCTTCACCAACATTCATCAACTTTTCAAAGCTTGGTTTACACTCTAAATTGCTTAACATCCGTTGTAGTGTCATAGTAAATGTTACTATTGTCTGAAATTCTGTGACAGTGGGCATACTTGATGTGAGATTCCTAGTACATCCAGATCTGTATGACAGATTAGCATGGTGTCTTTGGAGTGACTGTCTAACTGCTTGTTTCCAAGAAAACAAGCATTCTATGTGACATCCATCGTGACCAATAGAAATCTGTGAAAATCAGGGCCAGCACTATGTGCAAATATTAGGCCTCAACCTGCAATGCCAGCATCTTGTATGAGCATTCATTTGAGTCCTTACTGCTCCTCTTCCAATCCAACACCCTATAAATACATGTTGGAAAGCAGTGGAGTCATCACCCAAGTACTTGGGCCCCTACACCCACATGGGAGACCTGAATGGAGTTCCAGGCTCCTGGATTTGTTCTGGTTCAGCCTCAGCTATTGTGGCCATTTGGAGAGTAGACTAATAGATGGAAGATCTCTCTCTCTCTCTTTCAACTATCTATCTTTCTCCTTCTCTGTCACTCAGCCTTCTATATTTTAAAGATTTATTTGTTTCTTTTGAAAGTCAGAGTTGCACAGAGAGAGGAAGAGACAGAGACAGAGGGAGAAATCTTCCATCTGCTTGTTCACTCCCTCCAGATGGCTACAATGGCTGGTGTTGGTTCAGGCTAAAGCCATGAGTCAGGAGATTCTTCCAGTCTCCATGCGAGTGGCTGGAGCTCAAACACTTGTGCCATCCTCTGTTGCTTTTCCCAGGCCATTAGCAGGGAGCTGGACTGGAAATGGAGCAGCCAGAACATAAACATATAAGATGTCAGCATCACAGGTGCTAACTTTACACATTACCCCTCAAAGCCAGCCCTTCTGCCTTTCAAATAAATAAATCTAGTTTTAAAAAATAAATCTTGGAGTATCTTCCTGGTTGTGTTTGAAATCATATAGCCAACGAATGCAATGGTGTGATAACATCATTACAATGAATGGGGACCCAGACACTGGGAACTGATCCTGTGCCCAGCATGTAGAATGTTTGGTAGGTTGTTTTCTAAGTCTTTTTAAAAATCTATTTATTTGAAATAGAGCTACAGAGAGAGAAAGAGAGAAGAGACAGAGAGAGAGAGAGAGAGAGAGAGAGACCTTCCTTCCACTGGTTCACTCCACAAATGCCTGCAATATCCAGAGATGGGCCGAGCTGAAGCCAGAAGCCAGGAGCTTCATCCAGGCCTCCCACATGGCAGGCAGGGGCCCAAGTCCTTGGGCCAGCTTCTTTTTTTAAGATTTATTTTGCTTATTTGGAAGTCAGGGTTACACAGAGAGAAAAGGAGAGGCAGAAATAGAGAGAAAAAGGTCTTCCATCCACTGGTTCACTCCCCAGTTGGCCACAATGGCTGGAGTTGCACCCATCTGGAGCCAGGAGCCAGGAGCTTCCTTCAGGTCTTCCCATGTGGGTGCAGGAGCCCAAGGACTTAGGTCATTTTCCACTGCTTTTCCAGGCCATAGCAGAGAGCTGGATCAGAAGTGGAGCTTCTAGGACTTGAACTGGTGCCTATATGGGATGCCAGCACTGCAGGCTGTGGCTTCACCTGCTATGCCACAGCACTGGCCCCTGGGCCATCTTCTGATGCTTTCCAAGGCATGCTAGTATTGAACTGGATAAGAAATGGAGCAGTCAAGTCTCAAACTGGTACCCACATGGGATGCTAGCATCACTGGAAGTGGCTTAAGCCACTATGCCACAACAGTGCCCCCCCCCCCAATGTTTTGAGAGTGCTCCTGGGATGGCAAGTATTTGTCAAACGGTTTGTATGTGTCAGACTCTACAGTACCTCAACATGTTATGAGTGTCCCTCATATTCAGAAACCGAGTCACCACTCCTCCAAACCTGTTTCCTCTGAGACTGAGTTTCTGAACAGGACACTGTTGCCACAAGAGCCCATCCATCCTCCAGGTCACAAGGGATGCTGAGATGACAGCAGCTGTCAGCTAGCAAGGGGTCATAGAACACTTCAGCACTGGCTGGGGGTGCAAAAGAACATTTCAATTTTGCAGAGACCTGAAATCTGGGGCCTGACCCTGGAGGAGAGAAGCAGCCTCTGTGCTACTAGGAGGAAACATCACAAGATTTCCCTGCTGGGACCCCAAGTTACAGAAAGATGCTGCTGCTCCCTTTTCTGAACCTCCAAATGACAGGTTTGCCAGCTGCAGTCTTTGCAGCCTTCCTGGGCTCCCTTAACCCACATGAGTAGGCACAAGACCCAACAGACAGGTGCCAACCAATCACTGGATTTGGAGTTTTACTGCACGTCACTATTGCTCCCTAGAGAGTCCAGTTGACACATTTCAGTAATTTCTCTCTGTGGGACACTTGAAGCAAGTTTACTCATCAGTGCAGTGTATAAGCCCTCTGAGAGTGGTTCTGAGTTGGAGTGCTGAGGAGCCATTGATGTTTAGCTCTACCCAAAAGGTAAGGATGAACCCTGGGATGTATGTCATTTACCTGTGTGTTTACCTATTCAAATATCCCCAAGATAGCAAGCATTACAGTTATTAAAAATATATCTTGGGTCCACTGTCTGAAATGATGACACCCTATATAGGCACTGCTTCATGTACTAACTGCTACACTTCTTTCTTTTTTTTTTTTTTTGAAGATTTATTTACTTATTTGAAAGGTAGAAATACAGAGAGGCAGAAACAGAGAAAAAGAGGTCTTCCATCCAGTGATTCACTCTCCAGATGGCTGTAATGAATGGAGCTGAGCTGATCCGAAGCCAGGAGCTAGGAACTCTCTCTGGATCTCCCACTCAAGGGTAGCTGCCTGATGACTTGGGCCATCTTCTACTGTTTTTCCAGTCAGAGAGCAGGATCAGAAGTGGAGCAGCCAGGACTCAAACTGGCATCCATATGGGATGCTGGTACTGTAGGTGGTGGCTTTACCTGCTACACCACAGTGCCAGCCCCTTCTGCACTTCTGATCTAGTTCCCTGCTAATAGGCCTAAGAGTGCAGTGAAAGATGACACAAAGCTTTGGGCCTCTGCACCCTTGTGGGAGACCCAGATGGAGTTCAAGCCTCCTGCTTCAATCTGTCCCAGACCTAGCCATCACTGATAGATCCTGTGTGTGTGTGTTTGTGTGTGTGTTTGTAATTCTGTCTTTCAAATATATATATGTATGTATGTAAATATATATATAGTACATCAAGCTACTGCCTAAAAAAAAAAGAAAAGAAAAACACTCAAAATCAATGGCTCCCCTTGTGGCACAGTGGGTTAACCCACCAGCTGTGGTGCTGGAGTCCCATATCAGAGTGCTAGATTAAATTCTGAATGATTGACATTTTGCCCAGTTCCCTGCTGTTCCACCTGGGAAAGCAGCAGAAAATGGCCCAAATACTTGAGTCTCTGACACTCATGTGTGAGATCCAGCTAGTATTCCTGTCTGATGGCTTCAGCTAAGTCCATCTTGGTTGTTGTCATCATGTGAGATGTGAACCAATGGATGAAAGTTCTCTATCAATATGCCTTTCAAATAAATCATTAAAAATAAAAGAATAAAATGCATAAATATTTAAGCTTAATGCTAGAAAGCATTTGATTAAATTCAGCATCTAAGCTTTAAAGAAACTGTTAGAAGAGAAGTAAAATATCAGAATTTTTTAGTATAATCAAAATTGTCTCTGAGGAGCCCATAACAATCAGTATCATTAAGATAAGACAATGAAAGCTCTTTTCCTGGGAGTTTACACTGACAAAGCTACCTCCTTCCATTCTATTTCTGCAACATTGTACTAGAAGTGTAGTCAGGAAAAGGAAACAACAAAATGGAAGCATTAGATAAATGGATCAAATTTTAAACAACAAAATTTTATTTTGTTTTTAGAAAACTTTTATTTAATAAATATAAATTTTGAAAATGTACAATTTGGGACATGCTCAAGCTGACTTGCCCCAAATGGTAGAGTTAGAAACATACCAGGGGACTCCAATTTAATCCCATCAAGGTAGCATGTACCAATGCCATCTCACCAGTCCAAGTGATCAATTTCAGTTCAAAATTGATCATAATGAAAGGACTAAGAGTCAAAGGAAGCACATAAACAAGTCTAGTACCTGCTAATACTAACTGATAGAATAAATAAAGGAGAGAGTGATCCAACATGGGAAGCGAGATACTCAGCAGACTCATAGAATGGTGGATGTCCTAAACAGCACTCTGGCCTCAGAATCAGCCCTAAAGGCATTCCGATCTGGCTGAAAAGCCCATGAGAGTATTTATTTCAGGCATGGAAACCCAAGACACTCTGGCAAAAACAAAAAAAAAAAAAGAAAAAACCTAAATGAAAGATCTCTGTGAGTGAGATCCCAGTGGAAAGAACAGGTCTTCAAAGAAGGAGGTGCCTTTCTCTGAAGGGAGGAGAGAACCTCCACTTTGACTATGACCTTGTCTAAATAAGATAAGAGTCGGAGAACTCAAGGGGCTTCCATAGCCTTGGAAACTCATGACTGGTGCATAGGGAGATTACTGATGCCATAAACAGGAGTGTCAATTTGTAAAGTCAACAACAGGAGTCACTGTGCACTTACTCCTCATGTAGGATCTCTGCCCTTAATGTGCTGTGCATTGAGACTTAATGCTATAATGAGTACTCAAACAGTATATTTCGCTTTGTGTTTCTATGGGGGTGCAAACTGTTGAAATCTTTACTTAATGTATACTAAACTGATCTTCTGTTAAAAAAAAAAGAAGAAATTATCAATTCCCAACTTGACTCTCACTGGGATTAAACATGACAATAGGTCTGATCTGATTTCATCATCATTTAAAAAATCATCTATTATTTTTCACTTTATGTTTGTGTGGGAGCAAACTGTTGAAATCTTTACTTAATGTATGCTAAACTGATCTTCTGTATATAAAGAGAATCGAAAATGAGTCTTGATGAGAATGGAAGGGGAGAGGGAGTGGGAAAGGGGAGGGTTGCGGGTGGGAGAGACGATATGGGGGGGAAGCCATTGTAATCCATAAGCCGTACTTTGGAAATTTATATTCATTAAATAAAAGTTAAAAAAAATAGTGAAAAAAAAATTTGAAAATACAACTTGTGGATTATAGCAGTTTTTCTTCCCATCACCACCCTCCCACCTGCAAAACATCCCATCTCCTACTCCTTCTCCCATCCCATTCTTCATTAAGATTCATTTTTAATTATCTTTATATACAGAAGGTCAACTTAGTATATACTAAGGAAAGATTTCCACAGATTGCACCCACACAGACACACAAAGTGTAAAGCATTGTTTGAATACTAGTTTTACCATTAATTCACATAGTACAAAACATCAAGGACACAGATCTTACATGGGAAGTAAGTGCAGGGTGACTCCTGTTGTTGATTTAACAATTGGCACTCTTATTTATGATGTCAGTTATCACCCGAGCCTCTTGTCATGAGCTGCCAAGGCTATGAAAATCTCTTGAGTTCACAAACTCTGACCTTATTTAGACAAGGCCATAATCAAAGTGGAAGTTTCCTCCTCCCTTCAGAGAATGGTACCTCCTTTTTTGATGGTCCCCTCTTTCCACAGGCATCTCACTCACAGAGATCGTTCATTTAGGTCATTTTTTTGCCAGAGTGTCTTGGCTTTCCATGCCTGAGAAACTCTCATGGGCTTTTTAGCAAGATCTGAATGCTTTAAGGGCTGATTCTGAGGCCAGAGTGCTGTTTAGGGCATTGGTGATTCTAGGAGTCTGCTGTGTATCTTGCTTCCCATGTTAGATCATTCTCTCCTTTTTAATTTTTTCAATTATTTTTAGCAGGCACTGATCTTATTTATGTGATCCCTTTGATAATTAATCCTATCTTTATGATCAATTATGAACTTAAACTGATCACTTTGACTAGTAAGATGGCATTGGTACCTGCCAACTTAATGGGATTTGGAGCCCCATGGCATGTTTCTAGCTCTACCATTAGGGGTAAGTCCGAGTGAGCATGTGCAAAAATGTACCTCTCCTCCCTCTCTTATTCCCACTCTTATTTTTGACAAGGATCAATTTTCAGTTGAACTTAAACATCTAAGAATAATTGTATGTTAATTAAAGAGTTCAATCAATGGTATTAAGTAGAAAAAGGAAATACTAAAAAGAATAAAATAGTAAGCTACTCCTCAACAGTCAGGAGAAGGGCTGATCAAGTCATTGTTTCTCATCGTGACAGTTTCACTTCTACAGGCTTCCTTTTAGGTGCTCAGTTAGTTGTCACAGATCAGGGAGAACATATGATATTTGTCCCTTTGGGACTGGCTTATTTTACTCAGCATGATGTTTTCCAGATTCCTCCATTTTGTTGCAAATGATCAGATTTTTTAAAAATTGCTGTGCAGTATTCTATAGAGTGCATATCCCATAATTTATTTATCCAGTCTTCTGCTGATGGGCATTTAGGTTGATTCCATGTCTTAGCTATTGTGAATTGAGCTGCAATAAACACTGAGGTACAAATAGCTCTTTTATTTACCAATTTAATTTCCCTTAGGTAAATTCCAAGGAGTGGGATGGCTGGGTTGTGTGGTAGGGCTATATTCAGATTTCTGAGGAATCTCCAAACTGTCTTACATAATGGCTTTACCAGTTCACCTTCCCACCAACCATAGATTAGTGTGCCTTTTTTCCCACATCCTCTCCAGCATCTGTTGCTTGTTGATGTCTGTATGAAAGCCTTTCTAACTGGGGCAAGGTGAAACCTCATTGTGGTTTTGATTTGCATTTCCCTGATGGCTAGTGATCCTGAACATTTTTTCATGTGTTTGTTGGCCATTTGGATTTCCTCTTTTGAAAAATGTCTGCTTAGGTCCTTGGCCCATCTCTTAAGTGGGTTGTTTGTTTTGTTTTTGTGGAGTTTTTTGATCTCTTTATAGATTCTGGTTATTAATCTTTTATCAGTTGCATAATTTGCAAACATTTTTTCCCATTCTGTTTGTTGCCTCTTTAATTTTCTGACTGTTTCTTTTGCAGTACAGAAACTTCTCAATTTGCTGTAATCCCAATTGTTAATTTCAGCATTTTTTGACAGTGTAACTGGCTTAATTTTTAAGTTTTATTTTGAATTTACCTTTCAAAATGTACCTAGGTATTATATGCAAGAAATGCTTTTATATAATAGGTTGTCCCCTGGATTACTTATTACACAAAACTCCACTGGTACTACACATTTCAAGTGTTTTTGAATCATAGAACCTAAGAATTTGTGAAAACCAAAAGGAACCTTTAAGACTGGAGGAACTCTACAACAGCTCAACTTTGGGCTTGATTGGAGATGGGAGAAGGGGTGTTCCTGTACTGCATTTCACATCTCTCAAAAATAGGAAGTGTTTTAGCAGCTTAAAGCTTTTTCAGTTATATTATAAAACTCATTACACACTAGGATTTCCTCTGAAATATAGTTTACATCCCAATCAGTCATTACATACACTGGCACTTCAGCACAGGGGCAAACTAAAAACATTTCAGACCTTTAAAATTAGGCCATAGTATAAAAAACAATCCATGGTCTTACATTCAGCAAGTTCATACCAAAATACTCTTTGTAAGATAAAAGCCAAGAAAACTTGACATATGCTACAAGATTACATGTATTTACATGGCTCTTTCTTCCCTAGTGAAGGTTCACATTATACAGTTCCCCACTTTAAGCAAGCTTTGCAGGGATGTTAAGATCACTGACAGAATAGCTTGTGCAGTGCTATAATACAAAATATGTATTTGAAAGCTATTGAGTGACCTTCAAATACTGTTCCTATAAAAAATGGTTTGGATGCATTCATTAGCAGACACCTATCGAACTGCAGTTAAAGAAGGCTGATGGGTAAACTTGTGCCCTTCCCATTCACCACTGCATAATCCATTGAACTGTAACTTATTAAGGAAAATTCACATTTTCTTTTGGCAGTGCATTGGGTTGTTGACATTACTAGTTTGTTTCTAGAACATAAACTTTCAAAGGTTCAACTAGTTTTTGATCCTTGTGTTAGGTGATTAATTTGATTCACTGACCTTAAGCAGCTCACTACTGATCCATGAATGATAATCATAACTACTTTCCCCCAACAGACAATAGAAAACTTATTTCTTTTGCCCTCCCCTAAATCTAAACGAATGAGAATCCAAACTTGAATGGTTTCACCTCAAAGTTACTCAATTGAGGACACTTAGTAGGAAGCACAATTATTTAGTTATCTTAAGTTGCACTGATACTACCATTATATCACAGTGCACACAAAACAAATGAGATATATGCTTATACTAATCAGTTTTACACAAATAAACTCCCTAGTCAAATTTGTTTCAGGCCAATTTAAACATTAGCACTTAACAGTTTTATACCTGTACTTTAAGTCAGGTTTTAAGTTGAAATGTCATTATTTCTTTATCTGAAGGATTAAAGGAAACAGGACCCCAGTGGCTAGGTGGTTTGGGAAGAACACTCGGTGATGGTGGCTCACTGAGTTTGGCTCCAGCATAGTTCTGATTGGCTTGTGGCTTAAAAAGTAAGCTAGGACTTGACAAGTTTGCGTTCCAGTTTTGATTATTTGGGAAGTTTTTGTTCTTCTCTCCGATTTGCATGGCTTGCCATGTGGCTGCTGATGAGTTGTAACCATGTCCTCTTTCTTTTTTCTTATGAACAATCTTCATCTGGGAATTCTGATCCTTGGTCTTCTGTCTGTTAAGCTGCTGTTGGTTCTTACTATTTCTAGACTGAGGGGCTGGAATGTTATACCTCTCTCCACCACCCATCTTCAGCTTCTTTGTCACCTTTCAGTCTGCTGCCCAGAGTGCAGGGTTCCCACCGCCTGGCCTCTTCCTTGCTGCCGCGCCTAGCTTTCTGGCTGATCCTCTCCTTTATCTCAGGACAGAGGTGTTCATGGGCCGGTCTGCCGAGTTCAGCCTAGGAACTGAGGCCAACATCTGAGTGTCCTCAGCACACAAGCGTGAGAGAAGTCCGACTTCACGCTCGGAACTGCGGCGGCCGCTGCCTCTCGACATACAGGCCTCCCTCCCTTTCCAGGGAGAGACGAAAGCAGGGATCAAACAACCTGCAAGCACCGACCAGCTAGCAGCCAACGGCCTGGTGTCTCCAACCGACATCCACCTCCTGCCTCTACAGACCAATTTTAGCATTGACTGCCTGTGCCTCTAGGGTTTTTCCCAAGAAGTCTGCCTGTGCCTATATCTTGCAGGGTTTCTCCCATGTTCTCTAATAATTTGATGGTGTCGGGTAGTAAGGTTAGATCTTTAATCTAAGTTGAGTGGATTTTTGTGTAAGGTGTAAGGTGTGGTTTTGCTTCATACTTCTGCATATGGAAATCCAGTTTTCCTAGCACAATTTGCTGAACAAACTGTCCTTGCTCCAGGAATTGGTTTTAGCTCCTTGATCAAATATAAGTTGGCTGTACATGTTTGGATTGATTTCTGGTGTTTCTATTCTGTTCCACTGGTCTATCCATGTGTTTCTGTACCAGTACCATGCTGTTTTGATTACAACTGCCCTGTAGTATGTCATGAAATCTGGTGTTGTGATGCCTCCAGCTCTGTTTTTGTGTACAAGATTGCTTTAGCTATTCGAGGTCTCCTGTGCCTCCATATAAATTTCAGCATCATTTTTTTCCAGATCTGAGAACAATGTCTTTGGTATTTTGATTGGCATCATATTGAATGTATAAATCGCTTTTGGGAGAATGGACATTTTGAAGATATTGATTCTTCTAATCCATGAACATGGAAGATTTTTTTCATCTTTTGGTATCCTCTTCTATTTCTTTCTTTAAAGTTTTGTAATTCTCATCATAGAGATCTTTGACATCCATGGTTAAGTTTATTCCAAGGTATTTGATTGTTTTTGTAGCTATTGTGAATGGGATTGATCTTAGAAGTTCTTTCACAGCCATGGCATTGCCTGTGTATACAAAGGCTGTTGATTTTTGTGCACTGATTTTATATCCTGCTACTTTGCCAAACTCTTCTATGAGTTCCAATAGTCTCTTAGTAGAGTTCTTTGGATCCCCTAAATAAAGAATCATATTGTCTGCAAAGAGGGATAGTTTGAGTTCTTCCTTCCCAATTTGTATCCCTGTAATTTCTTTTTCTTGCCAAATGGCTCTGGCAAAAACTTCCAGTACTATATTGAATAGCAATGGTGAGAGTGGGCATTGCTGTCTGGTATCAGATCTCAGTGTGTTGTGTTCCAGATTGCCCAGATAGAAAGAACCAGTCAGACTGACCATAATGCAAAGAATGAAGGGACTTTATTTGTAGGTCCAGCATGCTGGGGCCCCAGCCGCCCATGCAATGCAGTGCTGGGAGACCAAGACCCCCTTCTCTTTGTTCTCAGGGTTTTATAGTTCCCAGGCAAACAAGTATTACATCTGCATTCCTTCCTTCCCCTGGGCCTGCAGGAGCAAGGATGGCCTACCTTATTGGTTGCCTCCACCTGGTCCTGCAGACAGGACCAAGGACTGCCCGGTGTCAGGTTTCATCTTCTCATACCAGGGGCATCCTGGGCCTAGTCAGTTTTTTTGTCTTGTGAGAAGCCTGTCATGGCATGGCTCTGGCCTCTCACAAGTGGAAATGCTTCCAACCTTTCCCCATTCGCTATGATACTGCCTGTGGGTTTTTCATCAATTGCCTTGATTGTATTGAGGAATGTCCCTTCTACACCCAATTAAACAACAAAATTTTCAATATATGTGGTTGACTCTACAATCTACAGAGGTAATCCAAAACAAACTATAAACTGGCAAGAGAATTAAGTGATATTAGTGAGTATAAGATCAATATATATCAAGTGGCTTTCCATGTAGCAGCAGGAAAAAATAGAAAGCCATTTTAAAGGACAAAATACAGACTAGAAAACTTCTATAGAGTATATTTAAATATTTTTCAAATCATTAAAAAAGCAAAATGACCTAAAACAAAAATAAGTCAAAAAAATGAAGAAAATGAAAAGCTCAGAATTCATTAAATTTTGAGTAAATTTCATCTCTTGTAAAGGAGTTTATTGGAAGCTCCAGGTCATAAGATCCCAGCAGAATCACAGACATTGGAGGGTGGGAGAGATCCCCACTCTCATGTGGTTGAGTCATCATGAAGGTGACAGCAGCCCCTGCTCTTAGGAGAGCGAGGCCCAAGGAGGGTGAGCACCTCCAGACCTGAGCCCAATACTCAACCCTCACTACCCCCACCAGCCACAGCCTGGATGAATGGCACCCCTTCTCCCCAACTGTCACAGAAATCTAGTAGGTGTGACTCTGATTGGCTGCATCTTCTCTGACATGATGCCTTCTCATTGGCTCAGCAAACTGTCCAATCAGACACACTGGATCAACAATGAAGAGCAACATGGGGTCTTTTTCTTCATGCTGCTAAATACAGCTTCTCCAGTCTGCTGCTTATAGTGGTTCCACGAGGCTCATTCTTTGTCACCTGTGAAGTTCTCTCACTACAAAAACCATCAGAAGGATGCCTGGAATCTGGAATATGGTGAGTTTGTGGGGTTAGTTGCCTCCTGCTTGCAAGATGGTATCTGGCATGGGACACTGGATATCGTCTCATTCCTGATTGTGGTGACTTTGGCTCAGCCCTAGAGCTCTGTATTTTTCCAAATTGTGTGGTTAGGATGCACAGGTTCTCAGGGAGAATCCAGATTTCATGCATGAAATTTGGGGCAGAACCCATGATTTGTAGGATCCCCTGTCCCTTGTTTTTCCTCCTGGATAATGTAATTCCCCTCAGTTAGGAAACAGGTCACTAAATCCACAACCCAGTCCTCTTGCCACAGCTCTTCCTAAGGGAGTGAGGCTCTCATATTGTGGTTGCTGGGTATGAGCTGACCCTGGGGCAGAGAGCTGGATTAGAAGTGGAGCAGCCAGGTCTCAAACTGGTGCTCATATGGGATGCCAGCGCTTCAGGCCCGGGCATTAACCTGCTGCGCCACAGCACCAGCCCCTGTACTGTTTGCTTTTTAAAAATTGTAAAAGACAATGGACTTTTTTGTTTACATAAATCATTGATATAAGACAAACCATTTTAGACTACTTTAGAATAATTTGAAATTCTTTGCTCTTATTTTAAAGGCTTTTTAGGATTATTTCAAAATGCAAATTAAGGAACCAATAGATAGGGAAGAGAAAAATGAGAATGATAATGTGTCTTGGCACCCAAGATGTGTTCCAAATAACAAAGAGGTAGCTTTGGGATCCACAAGAGAGAAGTCCCACACTTCCAGGAACAAAAAGTGCTTGCCAAGGTCCCGCGTGCACCTAAAGGTCAACCAATGAGGATCAGATGCACCTCAACCTTTAACCCCCATGCCCTGTATCTATAAAAGGAGCCCTCCCAACCTCTGAAGCCTGACTTGCCTGGCCCCCACTCTGTTGGAACTGGTGAACCTTGCCCAGGAGGGGAATCCCAATAAATACCTGTAAACTGATTCATTTGGCTAGGAAGATTTCTTACACACTGGACACCTTGCACAAAGAATGCAAGTGATCTTTGTCCTAACATGACATAAAACTGGTGTTTGGCAAGGAGAGAGAGGAACAAAGCAGAACAAATAACTTAAGGAATATAAGGGAATATAAGAATGTTACAGATTTGTAGCAGATAACTTTGTGTGAGGTTGCTTTGGCTGAGATTAGAAGGAAATTATTTCTATGAGTTTCTCATGTTATATAAGTACAAAGACAGAACTATGGATTTGGGCAACATGCTAAAGCAATAGTTATTTAGTTACAGGTATATATATATATGTATATATATTTATCTGTAAAAAGATACATATATGTGTATATGTATGTATATATATCTGTAATAAGTCATATATATATATTTATATATACATATATATGTATATATACACACATATAAGTCTTAATGTTTCATTTTGAAATCTATTTTTAATGCAATTTCCCTTTTAGTAATTTCTACTTAATTGCTGATTTTCTTTGTCAAATTTCTAGGCATCTCCTGTAAGTTATTTCTTCCTCCTTGGTTCTGACTGTTGTGACCTGACATTAAAACTGTTTTATTTAGAAACCTAAGGTTATGCCTACTTCACTAGGATAACTTGATTCTTCTGTCTTTTTGTTAGGTAAGAAGTCAGAAATTAACCTATGTGTGTGACAAGGGCCTAAGGAAAGGGACATCTACAGCAGTCCAGCATTCGCATTTCAAAGTCACCCAATAACATTGCAGGTGCTGTCCAGTATCTGCACTTCAAAGTCCTGCCCTCAGACCCTGATAGCCTTCCAGGGGGCCCTGCCGCTTCTACCTGGCCTGATAAGCATCCTTCCTCTAAGGCAGGCACCCTAGAGAGAAACCCCTTGGCTAAGCTAGCCAGGCTTCCCCTGTCTGACTTCAGTGGGAAACTCAGACAGGAATTTTTTGTATTTACACCCAAGAAGTCCTTTGTTCTGGAGAAGAAGGAGACAGCAAAAAGGTGGAAAGGCAAGACCCAGCCCCTTAAAAGCCCCAGCCTAAATGTGAACTAGGCACTCTCTCTGGTTTGTCTGGAGAGGTGCCCATCTGTTCTTACGGACGTCCCAACCCTGATAAACTTTGCTACTTTGCTTTCCACTGCTCTCTGTCTCACACCTGAGTTCTTTCTTGCACAAATACAAGGACCCTTAGCTTCTCCAGTGGCATTTCCTTAATGTGTTTAATTTTTCCCATGTAATCAGACAATTCCTTTAGCTTTTGTTTCTAAGGGTATTCTTCTATCCAAGGCTTTCGTGTTCTTCAATAATGTTTTTAGATAGGAAGATAGAAGTTAGCCTATGTGTGTGAAAGCAGCCATGGGAAACAAAACACATGCCCCGCAGAAGTTATGCAGTAGTCTTAGAAGCATGTGCAGGCCAGCAGCACCAAACAGAACCTGAAGGGGGCAGTGGGAATGAAAAGAGGGACAAGGGTCAGAGAATGGAGCCAAGACAAGGCTCCTTTATTCCAGTGTCTCAGTGATATTTATACATAACCAGCTATAGGTCAAGGCAACACAGAGGATAAGACCATACACAAGCAACTTATCGGGCTTTCTGCAACACAGTCATAACATAGTTAATTTTAGCAGAATGTTCTTGTTTGATCATTCTCCTTCAACATGGGAGTACATGACTTTTTTATCCCAGGAATTCCACAAGCCAAGACGGACCTTGACTTGTCGATGACTTCTTTATGGGCTGCCTACAGAAGCAGGCCTTGGGAAACAGCCCGATATTTTATACTACAAAGTCCTGCCTTATCCCAATAACTTCATAGATGGTTCTAGTCTTCCCCTCCAATAAACACACACCCAGAAAACACTGTTTGCTTGGTGCAAAGAAGGCTACTGAGTCTGATAACATTACCTAATTTTGTACCTGGGAAATCTTTTGTCTAGGAGAGGAGTGTGTGTGTGTGTGTGTGTGTGTGTGTAGAAACAGTGAGAAGTAGACACCCAGCTCTTAGAAATCCCATTATTGACCAGTGCCACAGCTCACTAGGCTAATCCTCCACCTGCGGCACCAGCACCCCAGGTTCTAGTCCCAGTCGGGGCACCAGATTCTGTCCCAGTTGCTCCTCTTGCACTCCAGCTCTCTGCTGTGGCCTGGGAAGGCAGTGGAGAATGGCCCAAGTGTTTGGGTCCTGCACCCACATGGGAGACCAGGAGGAAGCATCTGTCTCCTGGCTTAGGATTGGCACAGTGCACTGGCCACCACGTGCTAGCTGGAGTGGCCACTTGGAGGGTGAACCAATGGAAAAGAGAAGACTTTTCTCTCAGTCTCTCTCTCTCACTAACTCTGCCTGTCCAAAAAAAAAAAAAAAAAAAAAAAAGAAAGAAAGAAAGAAAGAAATCCTATTGTTAACTTTTGTCCTCACAATCAACTTCATAGGGGCATCTGTGGAAATTTACAGTAGGTTTTTAAGAGAGCAGGGAAGCCCCAGGTCTCTGTTCTACCATTAGGCTGAGGCAGAGCT
The DNA here is from genome assembly GCF_964237555.1 of Oryctolagus cuniculus. NCBI lineage: Eukaryota > Metazoa > Chordata > Mammalia > Lagomorpha > Leporidae > Oryctolagus > Oryctolagus cuniculus. The sequence continues at coordinate 16,331 of NW_027208234.1, read as the reverse complement.
GAAGGACTCAGGTGCTAACCACCAGGAGGAATCAGAGAACTTAAGCCTTGTCATTGATCTAGCAACAAGCCATGACATCTGAAACCAGAGACTGTCAACTCTTCCATGACTTCACCACACCAAAGTAATGGGGGAAAATGGTGATGAAGGAAGGTGCCTGGGGTGCGTGTCTCACAAGGAATTTAATGTGGACACGCAGTGAGCAAAGCAAGATTTATTTACATGAGAAACCTCTTGCCACAGCAGCCAGTAGGGGGTCTGCAAGAGAGGGAGACCTGAAAAATGGATGGAGTTTTTTAACCACAATTTGGATGAGCAGAATAATAACAGCTAACAATTAGTCAGAGACTGGGAACAAAACCCATCAATAATCCTGTCTAGCTTGCTCTTGTTAAAACAAAAATCCAGCTGAATAGTAGGATAGGCAAATTCTTTCTATTCTCCTGATAAAACTAGAAGCTCAGAAGGGTGGATCATTGCTTCCTTGCTATTCTCATGATAAAGCTAGAAACTGGGGGAGTGGGATCAACCACTTCTGTCTCGCTAATAGACAGGTTCTGGGGAGAAGCAAGCCTGTTGTCCACTCTTACAAGAACTCCCCATTAGGTCATCTAGTCCTTACACCAGCACCCCCTGCATTACAACCTCTTTATAAACCCTGATCACCCTCCTCCAACAGCATGGTAGTCCTAATGAAGGCATCCTACCTTCCCCTAATCTTGTGAGTAATATTTGCAGAAGAGTTTCGGAAGCCTACTGAAAAAAAGATGATTTGGAAGGGCAGGCTTTTGACCCAGCTGACAGAGAACCCCCCCCCCCAACTGAGGTAGAAAGCACCTCCCTCCCAACACCCTGGACTCCCCTGACTGTCTGGTGGGACCTTCCTCAGAACAAAGCCTGAAAATCTGCATAATTTCAATTGAATAGACTCATTGTTTTATTTCAAGCCTGGTGCTCCAATTACCCCTGTCCCTCTAAACATCCTCTGTGCTGTGCGGTTGGGTAGAAAAAGGCTTCTTTGGATTGGGAGGACTTTCTTTCCCAAGACTGCAGCTGTCTTCTGGCAATACACCCCTTTCCTCTGGCCAGCACTCAGCTATGGCGAATTGAAGCGGTGAGCATCCAGAGCCGGATTATGTGTCTGGAAACAACACTGGTGAGCTAGCCCAGAAGTCCGCGATGTATTTTTGTTGTTGTTGTTGTTATTTAAAGATTTTATTTATTTATTGGAAAGTCAGAGTTACACAGAGAGGAGAGGCAGAGAGAGAGAGGGAGAGGCCTTCCATCCGATGATTCACTCCTCAATTGGCCATAATAGCTGGAGCTGCACCGATCTGAAGCCAGGAGCCAGGAGCTTCTTCCAGGTTCTCCCACACAGGTTAGGGGCCCAAGGACTTGGGCCATCTTCTACTGCTTTCCCAGCCCATTGCACAGAGCTGGATGGGAAGAGGAGCAGCCGGGACGAGAACTGGTGGCCATATGGGATGCTGGCACTTCAGGCCAGGGCATTAACCCACTGAGCCACAGCGCTGGCCCCTGGAATGTATTTTTCAAGTGGCTTAACCCTTTCACATTAGTAAGGACAGCAATGGTCACTTGTACCTCCACCCCAGAGCTGCTTTTGAGCTAACATTTTGGCTGGGACTCTGGGGACATCTCTGCAGCTTCTGAGAGCACTTTCTCTCCGGGACTTTCCTTTCTGTTCCCGCTGTGACATCAGCTACCTTGCGGGGAGTCAATGGCTCCTCTTTGTGTCCGGAGTCAACAGCTCTGAGACTGGGTAAGTTGAACCAGGGGCATACCTGCAATTTCTGTCTCTGCTCTTTGGGCTCATGGCATTTGGACCTGGTTTGGGTCATTTTTTGTGGTACTGGTGTGTAGGAGATGGATTCTAAGATTTTTACTTCAGCTTCCCTGTGAGGAAACTTGGATATTTTTTGGAAGAGTACTCATTTGGTTGTTTGTATGAGGACTTCTTCCTCTTGGGTGAAATATGAGTGGTTCAATTTAATTTCCATCCAGAATCACCTTGAGTTGCATCGTGGCTGATTGGGCAGGATGTAGTTATGATCTTATGACTAAGAAAAACATGGTGTTCTATGGTAATATTGCATGGCCTGCATATGTGTTAAATTTAAGAGAAGGTGGTTGTTGAGTGGGATTTTTAAATGTTTATTTTATTTGAAAAGCAGAGTTAGAGAGGCAGAGGCGGGGGGGGGGGTGTCCTGTTAGGAAAAGAGGCACAGAATAGAGAGGAGGTAGTGTATGAATTTATAGCCGGACCAAATTTATTCAGGGAAAATAAATCTGTAGAGATGGTAACCAACTGCAACTGTCCGCGTACCCATGATGGAACACCTGACTGAAGGCCCTGACCCCCAGGGAAGGCTGGGGATGGGGGTGAGGTAGGGGGCAGCAGGCAGAGGGGAATTCCTGGAACTGGTCTTTCAGGTGGCTGTAAGGGGTGGAGTATGAAGACAGCAGAGTGTGAGACCCAATTGAGGTGTTTTTTTTTTTTTTAAAAGATTTATTTATTTACTTGAAAGTCAGAGTTAAGCAGAGAGAGAAGGAGAGGCAGAGAGGGAGAGAGAAGGCTTCCATCCTCTGGTTCACTCCCCAGATGGCCACAATGGCCAGAGAAGGTACATCGATCTGAAGCCAGGAGCCAGGAGCTTCTTCTGGGTCTCTCCCATGGGTGCAGGGCCCCAAGGACTTGGGCTGTCTTCCACTGCTTTCCCAGGCATAGCAGAGAGCTGGATTAGAAATGGAGCAGCCAGGACTCAAACCAGCACCCATAAAAGATTCCTGCACTACAGACAGCGGCTTTACCCGCTATGCCACAGCGCAGGCCCTCCAATTGTGTTTCTAGGTCAAAGAGTACATTCCAATGTTTATCTCTTTCATTCAATGCAGGAGAATGGCTGAGGCTTATGTCCTTCTTCCTTGTTCCATCAGGTCCTTCATCTACTGGTTTACTTCTCAGATGGCTGCAATGGCCAGAGCTGGGCTGATTTGAATCCAGGAGCCAGGAGCTTTCTCTGGGTTCCCCCCCAACACACACCCAATGCAAGGGCCCAAGGGCCTGAGCCATCCTCCACTGCTCCCCCAGGGCCACATCAGAGACCTGGATCACAATTGGAGCACCCAGGACCAGCCCCAATGGGCACCCACATGGGATGCTGGCACTCATTGCAGGTGGCTGCTTTACCCAATATGCCACAGCGTCAGTGGGTTTCTAACAGTAGAGGTTTTGTGAGATTTCTGGTAAATGGGACGGAGTAAACATTTAAATCCCTTAAACCTTCCAGCAACTGTGTCTGTGGCTGTTGATGCCCAAGGAGACAGGTTAGGAGTCCTTGTCAATTTAGAAAATGCAGGAGCTTCAGCTCTGCCTCAGCCCAGTGGTAGAGCAGAGACCCTGGGGCTCCCTGGTCTCTTAAAAAATCCATCATAGGGGCCAGCACCATGGCTCACTTGGTTAATCCTCCACCTGCAGCACTGGCATCCCATATGGGTGCCGAGTTCTAGTCCCGATTGCTCCTCTTCCAGTCAAACTTTGCTGTAGACCAGGAAGGCAGTGGAGGATGTCCCAAGTGCTTGAGCCCTGCACCCACATGGGAAACAAGAAGCACCTGGCTCCTGGCTTCATTCAGATTGGCACAGCGCCCACTGTAGTGGCCAATTTGGGGGTGAACCAATGGAAGGAAGACCTTTCTGTCTCTCTCACCGACTATCTGTCAAATTAAAAAAAATTTTTTTTTAAATCTATTGTAAATTTCCACAAAGGCCTCTGATAAAATTGACTGTGAGGAACAAGAGTTAATAAAGCAATAAAAGATGTTTTTCCAACAGAGTGCTTACTGAATCTGAAATGAGGATATAATTATCTTCATGTATGTTAGTGTCCAGTTCCATCACTGGGACTGAAGTTGCTTTCCAAGTTAAATGCTCAAGTAAATTTTTCAGGAACAATAGGGTTAATTGAGGTTACTAACAGCAGGAAGTAATTATATTCAGTTGATTGGAGCTTTTAAAAAGGAATTTTAACCATACTAAAGCCATCCTCCTTCTTTTTTCCTTTTCACATTTTATATAGCAAAAACCAATTACTGATATTGTATATTGCCTGAATTACTCTGGTGAATAGTAGCATTTGTATAATGGTGGACTTTTGCCCCAGCTAACAAAGCAGCCTTCACCCAACTGATGCTGAGTCCCCTGGTTAAGAAGCCTCATCAGAAAAAAGCTTGGGCATTTACATATTGTCAATTAAGGTGACTCATTGTTTTATTTACCTCCCCCTGAAGCTACCCTTGTCCTTTAAGAAACCCTTAAGCAGTTATGGCCTGGGACAGCAGTAGAAGATGGCCCAAGTCCTTGGGCTCCTGCACCCAAGTGGGAGACCCAGAATGATCTCAGGCTCCTGGCCTCGGATTGACACAGCTCTGGCCATCACAGCCAATTGGGGAGTGAACCTTTGGATGGAAGACCTCTCTCTCTCTCTCTCTCTCTCTCTCTCTATCTCTACCTCTTCTTCTAACTCTGACTTTCAAATAAATAAATAAATCTTAAAAAATTAACCCTTTAACAGAGATAGAACATTTTATATCAAGAGCTCTCTCGTGGCTGTGCTGTGGCATATAGAGCTGGACCTCCACCTGTAGTGCTGACATCCCATGTGGTCACTGTTTCATGTCCCTGTTGGTCCTCTTCTGATCTGGCTCTCTGCTTTGTGGCCTGGGAATGTGGTGGGAGATGCCCAGGGGGCTTGGAACCCAGTACCAATGTGGGAGATATGGGGAAGGCCCTGGCTCCTGGCTTTGGATTAGCCCAGCCTCAGCCATTGTGGCCATTTGGGGGGTGGTCCAGCTGGTGGAGGACCTTCCTCTCTGGCTCTCCCAAGATGCCAGCTTCCAGAAATAAGCTCTTTCTTCTTACCAACATTCATCCCTGTGCAATTGGCTACTACCCACATGGTGAGCCATAGGGCCTGATTAAAAGATTTAAAAAGAGTTGCAGAGATTTCTATATTTTTCTGTGTCATAATGTATGCTATGCATTATGTGTGTGTACTGCTGTATGTGTAAAAGTTGGTTGTGCTTATTTGTGTTATTTAAAATCACAACATAATTTTCACCTAAGCACAAACACTAGATGAAAAGATGATGCAGTGTTCATTGCTTCCTATGAAGTCCAATTTAAAGTTGTTCTGTGGCAAGATCATGACTTAAGAGAATAACCATACTTATCTAATATGGTAGTTTCTCAGGCAATGTAAGTGTAATTGCTGAAAAATGAATTGGTGGTCTTTGCTGTGGCACCTTGTGCATCATCAGGTCCCTGCAACCTAAGGGATGTCTCCCTCTCCTCACCTTCCTGAGAAATAGACTCAAGTATGCACTGACTGGAGAGGAGGTAGAGAAGATAATGTAGCAGTGCTGGGTCAGAATCCACAGCAAGGTTCAAGCTGATGCTGCAAGCCTTGCTGGATTTGTGGATATGTCTGAGATGGAGCAAACATCAGCATCAAGCTGACAGGTGAGTATTTGTGCCTGATCTTTGACACCACAGGGCTGTCTTGCTGTTCACTACATCACAGCAGAAGCCACGTGGTGGAGACATGAGCTGGAGGTGGTATACAAACTGAACACACACTGAAGAGAATGCCCAGTACGAGCTGTACAAGGTGTGAAGGATGACTGGGTAGAAAGGGAATCCCACCCCTGATGGCTCATGATGCTTGTGCCATGTGCAACCCAGATCCTCTCCTCAAGGTGATCACGGGATGGATTACTGATTTGGGGACCCTATGCAATTAGACCTCAGGTTTTCCTGCCCAGGGATAAGAGCATCTCTGACTTAGAGTGGCTGAAGAGAGATAAAGCAGTGTAACAGCTAGAGAGACCAAGGGCTACTCTGCAGTAGGATGACTTTTTTTGAATTGCTAAATGTAAAAGATAGATTTTTCTAAATACATGTACTCTTGCCTTAAAATATATAGAAGGCATTGGGCCTTTTGGTAAATTTTTTTTTGACAGCCAGAGTGGACAGTGAGAGAGAGAGAGACAGAGAGACAGGTCTTCCTTTTGCCGTTGGTTCACCCTCCAATGGCCGCCATGGCTGGCGTGCTACAGCCGGTGCACCACGCTGATCTGATGGCAGGAGCCAGGTGCTTCTCCTGGTCTCCCATGGGGTGCAGGGCCCAAGCACTTGGGCCATCCTCCACTGCACTCCCAGGCCACAGCAGAGAGCTGGCCTGGAAGAGGGGCAACCGGGACAGAATCTGGTGCCCCGACCAGGACTAGAACCTGGTGTGCTGGTGCCACAAGGCGGAGGATTAGCCTAGTGAGCTGCGGCACCGGCCCAGTAAATATTTTCATAAGTTGTTAACATATAACTGTTCAAAATTACTTGCGAAGTTTTCACTAAACAGTAAGTTTCCAAGGATAAGAAATAATTTTTTAAGATTTATTTATTTAAATATTTGCAAAGCAGAATAACAGAGAGAGGGAGAAGGAGAGAGAGAGAGAGAGAGAGAGAGGTCCTTCATCCACTGGTTCACTCCCCAGAGGGCTGCAATGGCTGGACCTTGCAGATCTCAAGCCAGAAGCCAGGAGCCTCCTCCCACTCTCTTACATGGGTGCAGGGGCTAAAGGACTCTGGGCCACCTTCTCTGCTTTCTTAGGTCATTAGCAGGGAGCTGGATTGGAGTGGAGTAACCAGGACTTGAACCAGTGTCCTTATGGGATGCCAGCACTCCAGCACTGCGGGTGGAGGCTTAACCTACTATGCCACAGCACCAGCCCCAATAAGAAATAATTCTATGTCAATATCCCAAAGCCTAGAATTTTTGAAAGATTTATTTATGTATTTGAAAGGCTGAGTTAGAGAGACAGAGACAGACATCTTCCATCTACTGGTTCATCCCCAGATGTCTGTAATAATCAAGCACTGGGCCAGACTGAAGGCAGGAGCCTGGAGCTCCATTCAGGTCTCCTACATCAGTAGCAGGGGCCTAAACAGTTGTGCCATTTTCCTTTGCTTTCCCCAGGCCATTAGCAGGGAGCTTGATCTGAGGTAGAGCAGCTGTGATATGAACCAGTGCCCATATGGGATGCCAGCATCACAGGTGGTGGCCTTACCCATACATCACAACACTGGCCCTGACATTAAGAATTTTCAAAGTGGGGGCAGCATCATAGGTTAAGTGCAGTCTATCATACCTGCATCCCATAAGAGTACTTCTTTGAGTCCAGACTGCTCCACTTTAATCCAGCACCCTGCTAATGTGCCTGGGATAGCAGAAGATGGCTGTGACCCCTGCCACACATGTGGGAGAACCACATGGACTTTCCTGGCTTCTGGCTTCACCCTGTCCCAGCTCTGGCTGTTGTAGATGATTGGGGAGTGAACCAGATAGACAATCTCTTTCTCATTGGCTTTATTTTTCTGTAACTCTGTCTTTCAAATAAATAAAACTAGGATTTAGTCCCCTGTGTTAAATCAGTAAAGTTTTTTTAGAAAACATAAATATTAATGATAAATATTTGCTAGAGATTTTTAATATTTGATTTTAACGTATGATAACTTTCTAAAAAAGATTTATTTATCTGAAAGACAGAGATACAAAGTGAGAAAGAGGAAAAGAAAGAGATCTTCCATCCAATGACTCACTACCCAAATGGCCTCAATGGGTGGGGGTTGGGTCAGGCAGGAGCCAGTAAGCAGGAGCTAGGAGCACCTGCTGAGTCTCCCACACAGGTGCAGGGACTCAAGTACTTAGGCCACCTTCCTCTGCTTTTCCCAGGTGCATTAGCAGAGAGCTGGATCAGAAGTAGAGCAGCTGGAACTCAACTGAGCCAGAGTCCACATGAGATGCTGGAGGAGGCTTAACCTTCTATACCACAGTGCCTAAAATTTTGATAGAGAGAGAGGGAGAGGCAGAGTGAAATGTCTTCCATCCACGGGTTCACTCCCCAAATGACCACAATGGCTGGAGTTGAGCCAATCCAAGAGGAGCCAGGAGCTTCTTGTGGGTCCCCCATTCTCAAGCACATCTTGCTCTGCTTTCCTAGGATTAACCTACTACGCTCCAGTGCCTGGCCCCTCTAATAACATTTTCAACCATCTTCTCAACTGCAGCTTCTTACAGTTTCCATTTGGTTGACTCCTTTCCAACAACTAGCCATCTCTTATAAGCCTTTTCTCCTCCTTTATTGTTTAGTTATGGCCTGTCATGAGAAATGCTTGTCTTTACAGCTGATACTGTGGCACAGCGGGTTAAGACACTGCCTGTGATGGCAGCAACCCATATGGGCACTGGTTTGATTCCTCGTGGCCCACTTCTGATTCATCTCCTAGCTAATGCACCTGGGAAAGCAGGAGAGGATGGCCCAAGTCCTTGGGACCCTGCACCCATGTAGAGACCTGGATGAGTCTCCTGGCAGTGGCTTCTGCCTTGCACAGTTCTGGTTGTAGTGGCCATTTGGCTAATGAACTAGCCAATGGAAGATCTCTCTCCCTGTAACTCTACCTTGGAAATAAATTAATCTTGAAAGAAATATTTATCTTAGGAGACTAGGGATAATAAGAGTACTTGATCTTTACACCTAATTTTTTAAAAAGCTTTATTTATTTATTTGAAAGTCAGAGTTACACAGAGAGAGAAGAGGAAGAGAGAGAGAGAGACAGGTCTTCCATCTGCTGGTTCACTCCCCAGATGGCTGCAACAGCCAGAGCTGTGCTGATGTGAAGCCAGGAGCCAGGAGCTTCTTCCAGGTCTCTCAAGTGAGTGCAGGAACCCAAGGACTTGGGCCATCTTCTGATGCTTTCCCAGGCCATAGCAGAGAGCTGGGTAGGAAGTGGAGCAGCCGGGACTCAAACCAGTGCCCTTTAGAGACGCTGGCACTGCAGGCAGTGGCTTGACCCACTACGCCACAGCACCAACCCCTACACCTAATATTTTTTAAGCTTTCTTTTTATTTGAAAGGCAGAGTTTACAGAGAGAGGGAGAGACAGAGATCTTTGGTCTACTGCTTCACACCCCAAATGGTCACAATGGCTGAACTTGAGCCACAATGGCCAGGAATCAGGAGCTTCTTCTGGTTCTCCCACCTCGCTGTCGGGAGCCCAAGGACTTTTTCATTTTTCATTGGTTTTCTAGGCACATTAGCAGGGAACTGTATCAGAAATGGAATAGTCTGGACTAGAATCAGTGTGCATGTGGAATGCCTGTGTCACAGGTGGTGGCTTTTACACTCCACGCCACAACACTGGCCCCTACACCTGACTTTTCTAGATGTATTTAAATTGTTCTATGGGTTTTTTTTTTCTGCTTTTGTTTCTAAGGTGTATTATTTTTTTTAATTTTGATGTATTTATTTATTTGAAATGCAGAGTTACAGAGAGGCAGAGAGATAGAGAGAGAGGTCTTCCATCTGATAGTTCACTCCCCATATGATGACAATGGCCAAAGCTGCACTGAGCTGCAGCCAGGAGCTTCTGTTGGGTCTCCCACAGGGATGCAGGGGCCTAAGGACTTGGGCCATCTTCTGCTGCTTTCCCAGGCCATAGCAGAGAGCTGGATCAGAAGTGGAGCAGCCAGGACGTGAACTGACACCCATATGGGATCGCAGCATTGCAGGCAGTGGCTTTACTTGCTAAGCCACAGTACTGGCAACAGGTGTAATGTTTTCTAAGTTTTTTCATTCTTTTATAATGTTGAATGCTCACAGCCTCCAGTGTCTAAGTTTGGGTACCTTTCCATTGGGTTTAACTTCTAAGTAATCTGGAGGAGCTTCCCATTAGAAGAAACACAGCACAAAAGAATTTTCTTTACCTTTTGGTTATTACAGAAGGGAAAGAAATTTTGTGTTTTGTCAAGATTATCTCATGTATTCTCTGACTTTGGGTTTAGAAAACTGAGTTTTAAGAGTTGAGATTTTTAATATATTTTAAATGTCTATTAATTAAATATTCAATATACTTAATATATTTATACATAATTTGACTTAATATTATGTAAGTGATTATTATAATGATCAGGGATCCTATGTGGTTTTCCATCCACTGGTTCACTCCCCAAATGACCGCAATGGCCAGATCTGAGCTGATCAGGAGCCAGGGGCCTCTTCTGGGTTTCCCATGTAGGTTCAGGGGCCCAAGGACTTGGGCCATCTTCTACTGCTTTCCCAGGCCAAAGAAGAGAGCTGGATCAGAAAAGGAGTATCTCATATGGGATGCTGGTGTCACAGGCTGGGTCTTTACCCTGCTGTGCCACAGCACCAGCCCAGAATAGCAGGCTTTGACCCAGCTAACAAAGGAGCTTCAGCCACATCAAAACATCTTCACCTGGTTGATGCCTTGGATATCCCCAGATGAGCACTTATTAGCGCAAAGCCTGGACAGCTGCCAAATTGTCAACTAAGTAGAATCACTTTGATTTCTAACCTCCATCTGAAGCTACCCATTTTTTTAAAAAAGATTTATTTATTTTATTCAAAAGGAAGAGAGAGAGAGAGAGAGAGGAAGAGATGGAGAGAGATTTTCCATCAGCTAGTTCATTCCCCACATGGCTGCAATCACCTGAGCTGGGCCAGACCAAATCCAGGAGTCAGAAGCATCTCCCAGGTCTCCCAAGGGGGTGGCAGGGGCCCAAGCACATGGGTGACCTTCCACTGATTTCCAGTGCATTCACAGTGAGTTGGATCAGAAGCAGAGCAGCTGGTGCCCATATGTGACAGTGGTACTGCTGGTTGTGCCTTTACCCCATATGCCAGTGTCTGCCCCTCGACCCATGTTCTTAGAAACAGCTCTTGCTGGCTTGTTGGGTGGAAAGAGCACATTTTAGATGAAGAGACCTCTTTCTCGCCAAGATGCCGGCTTCTTGAAATAAATGCTTTCCTCTCTGGTGAATCCAGTTGTTGAGAAGCAAGGGCCTGATTACTGTTCAGTAGTCTTATTTTCTGCTGACTTTACATAAAAAGTATAAACACCCACAGAATGCTTACCCAAGTGAATGAATGGGCATTTGTCAGTTCAGGTGTCTTCCTGATTTCTTCCCCCACTGCCCTCAGAAGTGACCAGGTCTAATTCTTTGTGGTTCTTTTTGTAGTTTACGATCTGCTTCTTCCAAAGAAGAATTTTGCTTGTGTTTGTCTCTTGGCTTTTCAACTTTTCAGGATGCTGATACTAACTATTGATATTTTACACTAAAAAGATGTCTTCCTTTTTTGCCTTGAGTGTTTTTTCCCCAGATGTTTTTTTTTTTCTTTTTTTTAATTTTTGACAGGCAGAGTGGATAGTGAGAGAGAGAGACAGAGAGAAAGGTCTTCCGTTGCTGTTGGTTCACCCTCCAATGGCCGCTGCAGCCAGCGCGCTGCAGCTGGTGCACCGTGCTGATCTGAAGGCAGGAGCCAGGTGCTTCTCCTGGTCTCCCATGTGGGTGTAGGGCCCAAGCACTTGGGCCATCCTCCACTGCCTTCCTGGGCCACAGCAGAGAGCTGGCCTGGAAGAGGGGCAACCAGGACAGAATCCGGTGCCCCGACCGGGACTAGAACCCGGTGTGCCGACGCCGCAAGGTGGAGGATTAGCCTAGTGAGCCATGGTGCTGGCCTCCCCAGATGTTTCTATTCTAGGTTGTCATTCAGGCAGTTCACGTCAGTGGTTCCAGTGTTTATGGAACGTTGCTTTCTTCTAGATTATTATTCGATGTCTGTGACTGTTACTTTTTTTAATTCCCCACCAGTGCTAATGCATGGCAAATATTTTAAATATGTGAGAAAAATATTGTTAGGCGGCAGGTTGTGGATAAATTCAAATTTAATATGAAGTATTCATAGAGTGGAGGGATTAACTAAATTTTCATTGATGTGTATTTTGTGATTTGTCAACACTGGGATGACCTTATTTCCTTATTCCATCTAGTAGTAACTGGCATCTCTGATTATTCATTACTAAATACCAGTTTCCAGTGACTTGGTATTTCCACTTTTATATTTATTTGTACTGATTACCACTGATGTATCTGTAATGCCCGTTCAGTTGTATGGATTTTACTTTGCACAGATTGATGCTAAGGAAACAGTGTACTATCCTTTTGGAAAACTGCCTTCAGTTTCATTGTGTAACACTTAAAATTTTCTTACCTAAATCCTAATCAGAACTGAAGCTATCTTTGTGTTTATCCTACTCTTAATGTACTTATATATTTTCACTTAAAAAAATGGAATAATTTAACACATTAGTGGTGATAAATATGTGTGTAGAAGTGAAATAAACCTCACCACCATATGCATTCTATCATGTAGTTGTTTTTGATGATGGTGGAGTCACCATGTTGTAATGCAGATCTTTCACATTTCATATGCAAGTGAAATTTATTCATTCTTAAATATTTATTTGAATGGGAGAGTGACAGAGAAAGAGATCTTCCATCCTCTGGTTCACTCTGCAAATGGCTGCAATGGACTGGATTGGGCTGGGCTGGGCCTAAGCCAGGACCCTAACTCTTCATCTGGAGGATACCTGAGCTCCATTTGGGTTTCCCACATGGGTGGCAGGAGCCAGGTACTAGGACAATCATCACTGTTTTCCTAGACATTAGAAGGGAGCTCAACTGAAAACAGAGCAGCTGATATTTGATACTCTGCTGGATGCCAGCATCATAAGTAGGAAGTTAATCTTGATGCAGCGCTATAATGCTGGCATCCAATTTTTTCTTTAATTAACTCAGAATCAGATCATCTTTTTGTGTCTTTATATTTAAAATGGTTTTCTTATAGATCACACATAGTTTGGTCTTGGTTTTATTTTGGCTGTTTCAATCTCTTTTAATTGGTATATTTAGATAATCCACATTGAACATGATAATTTATATAGTAGAATTCATTAAAATAGGATATTTTAATTGTTCTCTTTTGCTGTCATTTTTCTTTAATGTCTTATTTATTTTCATTTATTTGAAAGGCAGAGACAGAAAGACCTTCTCATCTGCTGGCTCACTGCCCAGGGGCCTGCAGCAGCTGTGGCTAGGACAGGCTAAATCCAGCATCCAAAAACTGCATTTGCAGCTACCATGTTTCTGGGGGGGGACTCAAGTACTTGAATCATCATCTCAGGATGAACATTAGCAGGAAGATGGATCAGGTAGGACAAGCAGGCTCCAGCAAGGCACTCCAGTATGCAATGACGTTATCACAAGTGGCATTTCTTACCCTCAAACCTCCATGCAATGTCCACAGTAAGCAAATCTATTTTAATGCAGCACATTTGCAGTTGCTTGTGTTGCAAAGTTTAGAAATAGGGAAAAGAGCAGAAGACAGCCAAATTTTTTTTTCACATTTTTAAGCTTTTATTTAGTGAAAGAAATGCATGGGAGAGTGAGAACCCTATCTACAGGAGAGAAGCAAATCTGAATTCATGCTGAGTACTAGGAACCAGCCACATGGAGGAACATCTAGGCCAGGAAGCATGGGGTGGGTGGCCCAAAGTCCATGAGCCCTGGAGGTGCAGGGCCGCAGCAAGCCCCATACTGGCAAAAGGCCAAGGAAAGGAGAGAGAAGGACACCATGTCCCAGACTTTTATTCCACTTCCAAAGGGGAGAGGTTAATTAACCTGATTGGCCTGTGGATACACAGGTGTGGCCAAGTAGGGGTATGAGGTCACACAGGGGCATGGTGAAAGTGTGGTCTTTTAGCTCACACACCGAATCAATTTTATTCTATATGCCTGCCTACAACATTCTCCCCTCAGACCCCATTCTCTTAATCCTAAGGGATGTTGAGGGGCTTAGAGTCAACATCTCTTCTGTAGCTGCATCCTGCTTATGAGTGGAGTAGTACATTTCTTTCATTTATTCTTTTATATCTTTTAGGCAGAGACAGAAACAGATACAGTGCTTTCATCCTCCAAGGCTCACAACTGAGTCTGGGCTAAATCAAAACCAGGAGCGGTGGGGCAGGGATTGTGCTGCATCAGTTTAATCTGCTGATTGGGAGGCTCACATCAAATACCAGGGTGTGTGTCTTGTCTACTATGATTTTTTTAAAAAATTTATTGTTTTCCAATTAATGTGAAATGTAGTTTGTCATATTTGATATCTAGAGCTATGGTGAAGTGCATTGACAAATATCAAATGATTTGTAGATGTCACAAACTCTGGTTTATTTATTTATTTTTGAGTAGGGTTATTTAATTCGCCACATTTATATTAAAAGTTGTATTTTGAGACCCATTTCAGAAACCACAGTTGATTTGGAACACACACTGTTTTGGAAGACTTTTCCTTGTTCATGGTTATACTTTTTCCCTAATAATCTCTATGAATTGTGTATCCAAATGTGAGCATTATACAAGTTTTTCACACTTAGTATCAGCTACTTACATGCTACAAAATTTAGTGTGAATCTATTTTCCATTACTTAACATGTGAACAATTCATGCTTTTACTGCTTGCTGGTTTGTAAAATACAAATAAATCACAGTACAGTGCTCAAATAGATGTATAAGATTAAAACAGTTTTGCAGCCTGTGTTGAGGCATAGCAGGTGAAGCCACTGCCTGTGACCCTGGCATCCTATATGGCACCAGTTAATGTCCTGGCTTCCCCAATTTTGATCCAGCCCCTTGCTAATATTCTGAGAAAAAACAGGAAGATGGTCCAAGATTCTGGGCTCTTGCACTCAAAATGGAGAAAAATTGTGCAGGTATAAAATTCAACCATTTCATTTGTAATTCTTAGTAAGCATTTTGGGGTGGCCTCTGCTAGGCCATCCATATGCTGCTGGCACCTGGAATCACAAATCACCTGTTTTAGCTGTCTACTGCTTTAATTGAGTCTGCTGCCTTCAGGATTGCTTAACTCACACCAATATATTTTTTAAATTTTATTTATTTATTTGTTCATTTGAAAGGCAGATTCATAGAGAGACAGGGAGAGACAGATCTATCTTTCTATCTAATATCTTCTGCTGGTTCACTCTTCAAATGGTGTCAGTGGCTAGGACTGGACAAGGCCAAAGCCAGAAAACAGGAACTCGATCCAGGTTTCCCAGGTGGATAGAAATGATCCAAGTAGTTGGACTGTCTTCAGGTATTTTCCCAGGTGCATTAGTAGGGAACTGGATTGGAAGTGGAGCAACTCTGGCTTTAACCAGTGGTGGTAGAGACCCACTGTTCCATATCGCATACCGATAATTTTCTACTGATTTGTTTATTTGAAAGTCAGAGAAAAAGGTCCTCCATCCACTGGATCACTCTGCAAAAGCCCACAATAGCGAGTGTTATATCTATGAAAGCCAGGAGGTAGGAACTCTATGTGGGTTTCCCATTCAGATGGCAGGAAACCAAGTTTTTGAGCCATGATCTGTTGCCTCAAGAGAACACTTTTGAGCTGGTGCTGTGCTGTAATAGGAAAGTCACGACCTGCAGTGCCAGCATCCCATGGGCACTGGTTCCAGTCCTGGCTGCCCACTTCCAATCCAGCTCTCTGCTGTGGCCTGAGAAAGCAGTAGAAGATAGTTCAAGTCCTTGGACCCCTGCACCTTCATGGGAGACCTGGAAGAAGCTCCTGGCTCCTGATTTTGGATCTGTTTAGCTCTGGCCATTATGGCCATTTGGGGAGTGAACCAGCAGGTGGAAGGCCTCTCGCTCTCTGCCTCTGCTTCTCTGTAGCTCTGCCTTTGAAACAAACAAATAAATAATTTTTAAAACAAACAAACAAACAAAAAAACCACTTGCAGGAAGTTGAGTTGGAGGTGTGGAATAGCCAGGACACAAACTAGGCACTCTGTGATGTGGTATGTCCAGAGAAGTAGGTAAGCCTACTGCATCATAATGCCTTCCCTTCCAATGTCTGATTTGCACAGCCTTGACCTAGGCCCCAGGTGTCCATCAGGTAAGTCTCAGGGTTCTCCATGTGATTACTGTACAAGAAGGCACACTCCCAACTGTAAAATACTTTACAAACTATGTTGATATCATACTTATGGTCATCTCATGGGCTAGAACAAGTGAACTGGAAAATGTCAGGGGTCTGTGTGGTGGAGAATTATGTTAAGATTTGGATACAGGGAGGAGTGTCACATGGAAGTTGCAGAAAACTGTGCTAGTAGATTCTGTCAATTTTTCCTATACATATAGTTGTGGCCAAAAACTAATTTTCAAGCTGGATACTTTTAAGGAATTTGAGATACATAAAAAAAGCAAGAGATGTTTTAAGGAAAACAGTACTGCCTGAGTAATTTTGTATGTAATATAGATTCTAGTGAAATCATAATTTTTTTGGTGTACTGCTACTTATTTGAACAATAGTGATGAACATAAATTATTT